>NC_135421.1:7116941-7329441 GCF_051991245.1 Festucalex cinctus
ATCATCATCATTGTCGTCATCTTCATCATCGCCGCCATCGTCTCCCTCATCGTCATCTCCACCATCATCATCACGAGCTTCATCATCGTATACGCCATCATTGTCATCATCGACATCATCACCGCCATCGTCTTCATCATCGTCTCCATTGTCTTCGTCATCACCATCATCGTCGCCATCATCATCTTCATCACCATCATCATCACTATCTTCATCACCATCATCATCTTCATCGCCATCTTCATCACCATCATCGCCATCATCTCCATCATCGTCTCCATCATCATCATCACCGTCATCATCATCATTGTTATCGTCATTGTCTCCATCATTATCATCGCCGTCCTCTCCATCATCATTATCATCTTCATCATTCCCATCATCGTCATCATCGCCATCGTCATCATCGTCATCATCGTCATCATCATCATCATCATCACCGTCGTCTTCATCATCATCGTTGTCGCCATCGTCATCACCGTCCTCGTCATCATCATCATTGTCGTCATCTTCATCATCGCCGCCATCGTCTCCCTCATCGTCATCTCCACCATCATCATCACGAGCTTCATCATCGTATACGCCATCATTGTCATCATCGACATCATCACCGCCATCGTCTTCATCATCGTCTCCATTGTCTTCGTCATCACCATCATCGTCGCCATCATCATCTTCATCACCATCATCATCACTATCTTCATCACCATCATCATCTTCATCGCCATCATCATCTTCATCACCATCATCGCCATCATCTCCATCATCGTCTCCATCATCATCATCACCGTCATCATCATCATTGTTATCGTCATTGTCTCCATCATTATCATCGCCGTCCTCTCCATCATCATTATCATCTTCATCATTCCCATCATCGTCACCATTGCCATCATCTTCTTCGTCTTCACTGTCGCCTACATTATCATCATTGCCGTTGTCATCGTCACCATCATCGTTTTCATCATCATCTTCATCATCATGTTCTCCTCTGTCATCTTCATCATAGTTGGCATCATCGCCATTATCATCATCATCACTGCTGTTGTCATTTCTGTCTTCCTTGTCATCGCCGTCGTGTTCATCATGTTTGTGTTCATATTCACAATGTTTTTCTTCTTCGTGCCGGCGTTCCCTTACGTGAATCGCATCTGAGCGTCTTCGAACCGGTCTACTGTCACTTCCTGTGTCAATGCAGTTCAATCGTACATCAATTTTACATCACATTATCTCTCTTTTGATTTAGGTTTGATAACTTACCAACCAGCAGAAGCACAATAAGAAAGATCTTGTACATCATCATCATGTCAGATGATGTCCTATAATGTGATGAAAAGGATTGTATGGTTATTGACAGTATATGAAAAATAATGTATTTTTGATAACTTTAATTTTTTTTTTTTTTGTGAAACACTGTTGCCGTGGCAAAGCATTATTCACCAAAAAAAACAACGCATATTTAGAGGGTCTTAACATGGACGAAAACTCATGAAGCGTGGGACACAAATCAGGTCTGGCAAGATTTTTTAATAGTTTATATTGACTTTTTTTTTTTTTTTTAGAAATGGCTCAGTAATGCTCCATACAATTTTTCAACAAAGCACACAAAGTTGTATGTTTGACTTGGAGCTACAAAATTGTAGGCATATCCAAAAGTCTAGCTGTACGTTAAAGCCGACAGGTAGTCCGACATTTTAATTTACGTTCAAATTTTGACCCATTTTTGGCATACTATAGAGGTCACAATTTCGACTTAGAGGCTGCTATTATACTAATTCTAAGTTATTATTGCCCCTCTACCCATGACAGTGAAGTTTGCGTGTTGGTAGAAGTGGCACTTTAGTCAGGGCTCAGAGCGCAATATTTACAGAAGTTGGAGATGGCTAGTTTGGAAACAGACCCTCATCTTACCTTCTATGACCTGCTGTTTAATGAAATTGCCGACTTTGCCGGAAATCACACCAGCCGCACGACCTATATCATGCAGTCAACACCGTAACCCCTTACACTGGAGCTCATTTAAAAGCTTAAAAAGCCTGGATGCGTACCTGGGTCTAAAGGTAAAACTCTTGTATTATGTAACTGATGTTTTTTTTTTTTTTTTTTTTTTTTTTTTTATTATATTATATATATAACGTTCACTGTGGAGAAAATGCTTAACATGGCTTAATGTTACAAAAAAAACTAGGGACAGTCTAAAGTGCTTTATGTTAAGACCCATTCAGCCCTATATGGAATAGATGAAATATAAGTTCGTAGATGAGTTAAGGGCTGGACTCTCATCAATTGTGTGAAATTTTGAGAAGATAGGATCATCTGGGTCAAGTTAAAGCAGCTTTTATTGTCACGAAATATCAGACTTTGCGGCACCGTATAGGCCACGCACTTTGGTGAAAAGTTACAATATTCGGTGTGGGACATGATCAACATCTTAAGGCATTTCTGACCAATTTTCAACTGATCCCTTCAACGAGCTTGGCACAGTAGCTAATAACGTAAAGTATGACATTTATTGTCACCTATCCTAATTTTATCGTATAGAGGTTTTCAGGCCGTGACTATTAAGTTGCATGAGAAACTTGAGATTTTTTGGAGCTTGAACATGGGAGTTATGAAGCATTTGCTCTTTCTGGACAAATGACATTTTAAAGGCAATATTTGATGCCCCGCCCCGTCATATAGTATTTCGAAAAGTCCAGATTTTTTTCCCCGGTTGTTATCCCATGTCTTGAGATGATGCATGCCAAGTTTGAAGTCAATTGGATAAAAAATGTTTGCAAAGGGGGAAAAAGCATGACCACAGTGAATGTGCCAAAATTGGACATTCAAAAATTCATAGCTCACTTCCTGTACATTTTAGCACGTGGTCCCAAGAGACGTGCGTCCCAGGGTGCTACACCTGCCTGCCAATTTTCATAGCTTGAAACACGTAATTCAACACCTCTGTTACAATCTTTGTTATTGTATGTTTGCTAGTAAAATATATGAGCAGTGATCTACTAACCCTGGAAAAATGATCACTAAAAATCAGTGAATACCTGAGTGCTGCCATTTTGCTAGTGCCCACACATTTGCTTAATAGGATTTACTGTACATCCAGACTTTGTGACGACCATTTACATAAGGGTTCCCCAATTTCAGTCCTTGAAAGCCGGACTTCTGCAGGTTTTCCATTTTTCCACCGACCAGCACATCTGATTCATAAAATGAGCTCATCAGCGTGCCTGATAACGATCCTTATCTTTAGTATCAGGTATGTTGGTCGGCGGAAAAATGGAAAACCTGCAGGACTCCGGCCCTTGAGGACCGGAATTGGGGAACCCTGATTTACATAAAACTCAAAGATGCTTTACGAACCCATAAAACTTAAAAAACTGACAAATATGAATGGACGGAAATCTCATCATATAATGGGACACCATGATCATAATGTTTTGCTCCATTTCTTCCTATTGATTGCAAGAAAAGGATAACACCTGACTGGATGAATGCTGAACCACATACCGTTGCACAATAGATCCCAAAAAAATCCAACTAATATGCTAAATGGAACAATTGGTAGCACAACTACAGATGGAGACTTTTGAAAGTAGATGGAGGACCAGTCTTGGACCTTGATAGATAGGATGCTGATATCTTGTGCCTTCATTTTTTTTCCCCTCCTTGTATTTTGTCCTTCTATTGCAAGTCAGTAATATCAAGCTGTGCATGTAATCTAAGGACAATTATGGTTATGAGTGAATGAATGTTGTCTGTTTGACCAGTTGTTGTCAATCTTTTTTCAATGATGTACCCCCTGTGAAATAGTTCATCCAGGTATCCAGTAAGCAGCGCAAAGCATTTTTGGATGACCAAAAAAAAAAAAAAAATTAATACAGTTCTGTGTCTTTATTAACTCTTTGACCGCCAAAAACGTTTAATGACGTATTCTAAAATCCTAATGAATGCCGCCAAAAACGATAATTTACGTTTATTACGTTTTTTTGTTGTTTTTTCTCTGAATGGGCAGCGCAACGTCTTTTCAGCGCTACCTTGTCACTAAACAAAAAAATATTAGTGTCAAAGTCACTGTTGTGCAAAAAAAAAAAATGTATCTTTTCACAAAAAGCTTGTTTTTCTCTATTTTTGATTATTTCACTCAAATGACCTAATTTCAAATGGTGATTACTAAAGAACGGAATAAGGTAGAAACATACTTTTTTTTTCTCTCATGAAAGAATGGAATCCAATCTTTCATATGGTAGCCACCATATTTATGTCATCATACAGCACAATATTCTGTTTGCTTTGAAAGATGAGTGAAAATGCCTCGAATCAGCGAGCACCGTCGGGTTTTTTTGGATAACGTTTGGCAGTCAAAGTGTTAAACCTCGTAACTCCATTTGTAGTGCTATCATTCGAACTATTTGGAAATTAAATGATATAATACAGAATTATAAATCTATTCTCAAATAAATAACAGCAGAACGTGCTAAACAGGATATCATCTTGAAATATTAAATAAAAAAATTTATAAACTTTTTAAATGTATTTTAAAATCTCACCTAAGCCTTGAAGTGCCTTAATGTACCTCCATTTGAAAACCACTGTGTTAGAAAATAAAAGTATAAAAATAAAAAAAATTAAATAAAAACGATGCAATGTACTCACCACGCTCAAGTAAGTCAGTTGTTCGTAGGTTGTTCGTAGAAAGTCAAGTTCACTTGATGTGTTGTCGTTTCTGTGCCTGCTTTTATGTCACCTCAAATTGTGTTGTGATCATTTATAAATGAGTGGAAATTCAAACAATGTCCTACCCTTTTTAAAGGTGTGGTTGACAATTAAAAGGCAGTCTTTGTGTTTCTCAAAGAGTAATTGCTTTCAAATGGTCCACCTAATGACTAACCAAAGAACAAATGTTGTCAAACGACATTTCAAACAATTTCTTTAATAGTCAAGTGAGTCAAGTGTCCAAAATGCAATGGAATTTACAACTTGGGCATTATCTAGTTAAGCTAATGTTTTGTCACATGTTCATTTCATGTTTTGACAACAGACCAACCTGATAAACAAGACACAGAAGTGCAACAAAACTAGAAATCATCATCTGCCGCAATGTCCATTATCACGTCTGTTTCCGGACCTTCAAGTCAAAATCACCAGACTAAGACCAGATTAAGACTGGACAGAACACCAAGAATAGAGTAAGGCCAGCCCAAGACCAGGCCAGATGGGTATCAGGACTGCCTCAGAATGTAACATATCGTTGAAGTACCAGAGGCGCCGATACTGCATTAAAACAGTGGTTTCGGTATCGGTGAGTATTCACAAGTAGCATGCCGATACCATTAATTACAACTGCTGTCGGCCAATCAGATGACAGGTGACGTCACGGCCCCGCTAGTCCCCCGACAACCGGCACAGCAGAACCACTGCCGAAAGGGTTCTAAACAGCGGTTAAAACTGAACCGGTCGGCCCCGAAAGAGTCCCATGGAGACGCTAACCACCGGGGACAAAAAAATGCTGCTTCGGTGTGGAACTAGTCCGGTGGAAAAGCGCCATTTGAAGCTAGGTTCCAAGAACAATACCTGGACTTGCAAAGGATTCATACCACTTGAAGAGATTTCTGCTCACTTTGCTGCAAATATGTTATGTGCTGGAGTTGGAGCCCAAAAGCGCAGACACAAATAGGAGTTTAACACTTTATTCGCATAACATCAAGAGGTGTGGAACTAACTTGACTTGACCAAAAACAACGAGAAGGCATCAAGGAAAAGAGGAGCAGGTGGCCAGCTGGACAGAGGAATAATCCGACAAAACACACACTTCTCAGTCTGGCTTATATAGACAGTGAATCGGTCAGATTGGCTGTGGCTAGACATGTGGGTAACACGACTGACATGGAATTATCTGATTGGCTGTTGACCAGATAAAGACATTCAAGATTCTTGACATCACATAGCTCCAGACATCACATAACTTAAGACCAGTTGAAACGAGATGCCGGTTTCATCAGTTCAAAACAGACATTTGACCTCAAGGTTATGACCCAAACATAACCCTTGCCTGACCCAAACTTAATACTATGAAATCATTTTTACTTTGTTGGTGTGTGCACTTGTACTTGTGTTTACTCATCTAATTAGCACTTTGAGGTAATGTCCTTGTTCTATATATTAATTTATTCTCATTAATATTTATATAATTTAGCGTCTTTATCCAATTTTTTGACCAGTGGAGGTGAGCCCGAGTACATTGATTTCCCACTATTTGCGGGTGATAGGGACCAGGTCCTACAGCAAATAGCGAAAATTGGCGTAGAATTGACAACCATTTTAATTGTATTGGGAAAAAAATTGGGTGTTGGGGGAAGCTGTCACAGAGAAGGTGAGGCCTGACAGTTTCAGAGGTGGTGCTGGTGGAAGAGGAATGTCATCTAAACAGTACTGTGTCCTAACCCAGCAACAACAAAGGGAATGGAATTTGATTCAATGGAACTTTGTCCAGCCCCTCTATCATCTTCACCCAGTTGTGGTTTATCTGCACGCTTTCATATAACAATGGCTACTGTCGTGACACACTGGCAGGTTAATTATAAAATATGCAGATTGATTCTGTCATTTACCGCTTTTCCACAAGACCAGTTCCACACAATCGGCTTTGGTTGGCACCGAATGTTCGCGGTTCCATTCAACTATTTTGGGGCCGAGCGGTTAAAATCGAATTGCCTTTTTGAACCATCTCGGAGGTGGTTCTAAAGCACCCGTCATCTGGGGCCGAGCGGGGCCACGTCATCACTGTCATCTGATTGGTTGACAGTGATGAACGAGCAACTCTGAGGCACACACCCATTTCCTGGTTTTACGCAAACGAAGCTGAGGGATTATAACACTGAACTATATTAACAATTTAATATGTACTATGTCCAATGAGTGTTGGAACGCGGCCTGTGTGTCACAGCAGTGGCCGCAAATGCCGCTGGTGTGTGAAACCCGGTAGTTGGAAGTCGGACATCTACCTCATTGTCTTGACGCCGCTGGCAGGCACCTGTGTCTTGCTGGTTTAAACCTCGAAATAGCATTTTTATCTGTATGTGAATGTTTCTGTTCATTTGATGGGCTATACTTTGTGACGTTGCCACATCATGCAACGGCAATTCATATTTTGAGTCCCTGCAAAAACAGTGGTCGACACTTGCCACCTGAGAACCGCACACGCTGCGAGTGTGCAAGCTTGAACAGATCAGTTGATCCCGCCGCGCACCTTTTGTAATGCAAATGCAACATAGGCCGTCTGGTGTAGTGCCGGGCCACGCGGTGTAGTGTGGTGCAGTGCCGTTCAGGTCTAGTGGAAAAAGTGGCTTTTTTTTTTTTATGTTAGCCTGCTTTGTGAAGTCGGTCATGACCAGGTGTTTGATGATTTTCTTCACTGGTGTGATGAGTCCTTCCTACAAATCAATGTTCCCAAGACAAAGACACTTTGTATAGATTTTAGACGTTGGTCCCCGGTCCCTCAGTGTTGTCGTTCATAGCCAGTCAGGTGAGCTAGTGAACAACTAAAAATATCTCAGCACTATAATTGATGATAAACCCAAATTTGAAATGAACTGTGAGATTCTTTGCAAAGATCAACAAAGGCTTTTTTTTTGTGTCAGAGAAAGCTCTCTAAATTTCAGGTAGATAAAAGCCCAATGAAAATGTTCTCTACTGCTTTTATTGAGTCGGTCATTTCCTTTTGTTGGTATGGAATCCTTGCTATGAAGGACAAGAACCCCGTAGGGAGAGTTGTTCGCACTGCTTCCAAAGTAAGTGGTGTGAATTTCAGAAGCTTAGATGAAATTTTCAACATTCAAGTACTTAAGAAAGCAATGTCCATTCGTTAGGGAGTTAAGCCACCCTCTGAACCAAGAGTAGAAGCTTGTTTATTCTGGTCTTCACCTAAGTGTTCCCCCAGCGACCAAAAACAGATCTTGCTCAAGGGCACCTCAGTCTGGCGGGGATCGTCTTCGGATCCTCCCAGAGGCAGGTGGTGATCTTAACCTCTTGTGCGCGACTGCCCACAGCTTCTTGTGAACAAAGCTAAACTCACAAGTGACATTTGAAAGATTTGAAATTTTATCATTTGGGAAGGGGTCAACTCAATGTACACGCATGCAACACGCAAGCACTAAATCCTACGTGTGGCGGCAAAAATGACAGGTTCTTCTAAGTCCCGTGACCGCCTTTAGCCTATCCCAGCGCGTCACCACCCTGCAAGTGGCAGTCATCCAAACGGTTAAGCCCATTTCCCTCTTGTTGGGTCACTCCAATGATTGAGTACAGGCGATGACACGAGCGTAGGTGTGTCTGTGGTTTGTTACACATAAGCAGATACTTCAAAGAGCTATTCTACCACCTGTATCTCTGATGTCACTTGCTTGTTGGTGGCACATCTGTCACTGAAATCATTTTGTGGCTTGTGTGTAGTTGCTGTGTAATTGTGCTGAAGCCTTTCTATTGTATTATAGTCAAGCCATCAAAATGCTGGCAACATAGTACCCAAACATGAGAGGTGACAAAACTATTCACACTCTGTGTTGAAGTACACGTACAGGAAGGAGAAAAAGCGATGAGGTACGGACTTGTTTCTAAAATAACTACAGTCACTGAAAAAGTATTTCATGGAAGTATAAAACTCAACGAATATATTATACTTACTTTAAACCTTGGCACAAAAAAAACCAAAATTGCACACAAAACATATTTCCTATTGATGACATAACATGAGAAGAATTATAGACCGCATGACGTGGCAAGGAGGCTTGATGTGGTTAGTCATTTGATTTTCGTCTGTAAGAGAATCAAACGATTACCGCTAATTGCCTTTAATAACACAATGATTCACAATGATTTAAAAAAAAAAAAAATAAATGTTTCGAGGAGCTATCTTTCATAATGACTAGCCTTTATGTCGCAGTTATTCTACGGAAACAAGACAGACAAGTGAGAGGCTGTTTGGCGTTCAACTTTAGACACAATGAGGAGCCACCTGCTTGGGCCAAAGCACTTTGAATGAGGCTATTTGGTACGTAAAGACTTGTGCCTTGATCAGACTACAAGAAAATAGCCCGATTTTGGCCCGACAGACGTGTCGCGGACAAATCGGGCATGTCATAAATGATTTTGGGTTGTCTTGACATAGCGGCACCCGTGTAGTGTGACATGTTCAACGATCGGTCGCCTATTGTTAACAACCATCACGACGAAAGTCGAGCATGTCAGAATTTTTGCTCGTCTTGTTGCACAATGTGACATACGTATGTCGTCATCCATTTGGTTCTGCAGCATTGACTAATAGCTTTTTTATCTGAGTTTGATCTACAGAATAAAACGTCTGAGTGAGTGCGAGTCCAAGACTGGTGATTACCTACCTTTTGCTAGGGGTTTTATTATTATTATTATTATTTTTATTGTTGTTGTCATCATCATCATTATTATTATTATTATTATTATCATTATTATTATTATATTATTATTATTATTTTTATTTTATTTTTTTTAGATGTACCTATGTAAAGGTCTGGTGGGAAGTTCCACTGGTTCTTGTATGTTAATGCTCGTGATATTATACTAACAGTAATGACCAGAAAACTGCATGTTCTCAGTTCAACTCTTTACTGAATGCCAGAAAGAATGAGTACACAGCTGTGAAGCCCTCTTCTCTTAGTATGAGGAAGAGGATCTAAACTATTCAAAATAGTCTCTACTTTACTGTCTTGGGCGGGCGGGTCAGCCTAGCCCATGTGAGAATGTGTGGCCTTGATGGTCTTAACTGGTTTTCTGCTGGATAAGTGCACCAGAGTGCAGATAGATAGTAAGGCGCCAAGCCAGGACAGGTCACAGCGACACAACGTTCTTGCTCAAGTTACCTACCTAACCATTAAGAGGCCTAATCTAACAACACCTGTCAAATAGCGTTGAGACAGCAACAATTCCATTTAATATAATGGATCAGGATAAGTGTGTTTCAGATACTGGTATTAAACTTTACATCATTTTCACTATTCTGTTGAACACAGAACATGAATACCTAGAATAGACAAAGCAGCACAACAGGCAAACACCAGAAAAAATAGCTTTGACAGGTCTCAAGTGGCTCATGTATTAGCAGCCTTCATGTGTCAGGTTGGGGGGTTTTATTGTTCATTATTGGGTGACTAATGAAAAAAATCAAACCAGTCCTGACGTGTGGGTCAGCATGCGGATAAGACCATGCTTGCGTTTCGTCAATCAGCAAAGTAGACAGTTATAGGGCTTGGATGAGAAACAAAAGTTAGCGTTGGTGCCAGTGGAACATCATTTAACCACACTCACACATACACTGACTTAACTAACGAGGACATTTTTCTTCGCCTTAGAACATAGTAAGGGTTAATTATAAATCAACCATAAATTTTGTCTGCTCTTTGGCAACAGATGATTCGGAGGAAGACAATCTGGAGTCAGATCTGGACCAGGTGGGCAATCATGCCTTTGCTCGAATGGAGGGTGACGTCGACAAGCAACGCAAGCTCATCCTACAGGGTCACATGTCAGAGGCAGCCATGCAAAAGCAGCACCAGAGGAAGTAAGAGCACCAGTGACAACAAAACGCTGCAATGGTTGCCAACACGGCCAAACAATGCACGTCGCATTTCCACCTTCAAGCCAAGGAGTGTAGCACTCCAAGGCATTCAAGCAGATCGTCCAAGAGTTGAAACGTCTTGTTTGACAGAAAGATCAATAGCACCGCACATGCTGTCCTTTTTTTTTAATTTGATAAAATACTATGCATGGAGCTCAGAGGTGTGACGACCCTATTTAATATGACTTTGTTTTTGGAAGCATACTCAAAAACTCACCAAACTTTGCAAACATACGTATCCTGGGAAGTATAAAGTTCCCAGATGCACACATTTGAACTGGTTGTACAAGGCAGATGATTCATACTAAATTGATTTAATCATCGGGCATGGGTAGAAAAGATGGATGTTTCACCAACTTTTTATGTGTCTCTTCTCTAGCTACAACCGCTGGTTGTGTCGAGCCAGAGCAGAGGACCTCTCCGACATTGCTGCCCTGAAAGCATTATATCAAACAGGTAGGGTGTTTGTACAGGTTGTGTGTTCTAACAGAGCTGATGCCAGCCACAACTTGTCTGCCTTTTCACACAACTGGTGGACTTTAGTTGGAAAGTATCTCCAGTAGAGGTCAGTGTTGTTCCACATTCTTCAAGAATGCTTGAAGGGATGCCAGGGCACACAAAATGCTGAATGCTGATTCTCTAGCCAAGATTAGGCAAGATTCTTCTATGGCAGCCTCCTCTGTTGGTGATTATACATAGACTTACAGAAAAATTTAATAAATACAAAGACTGATTTTTTACAAAAAAAAAATCAAAATAAAACTAATAAATATTGTTTATAATGCCATTTATAATGGATTTTTTTAATGTGCATATTAGATTAGATACTTGAATGTCAGTCTGTTGATTTAGCAATTTGCTTCATTTTATAATAGCATGTAATACATTTTATATTACCAATTCTCATAATGATCATAATATGTGGTGCAAGGTTTAAAGCAATGAACATGCTTTAGATAATTGTATCTAACACAACATTCAACTAGGATTAAAAACTTAACATGCATCCATCCATTTTCTTAACCTGCTTATCCTCACAAAGGTCGCGGGGGTGTCGGAGCCTTTCCGAGCCGGCTTCGGGCAGTAGGCGGGGTACACCCTGAACTGGTTGCCAGCCAATCGCAGGAAACTTAACATATAAAATGAAAAGGAAAATAGCATTAGGCACGGGGGAAAATGTTAGCTTCGCTAATTAGGCCAGTATAAAGTAGACACCATATTGAGTACTGTTAACCTCTACAAATTATTTTAAAAAACCCTTTGCAGCCTAGTTACATAAAAATAAAAAAATATTTACTGATTAGATTAGCCATCATTACCATCAAGTCTGTCAGAGATAGCGGTCAGCCAAAAGAGGGTGGCAGAGGGAAGTAGTTGGGTGGGTGATTGGGTGCGTCATAGTCGAGACTTGCATTTATTGGGCACTGCTTTGCATTTGAATTTACAGTATAGGCCTATTATCTTCAATTTTAAGAATTAATTCAAGGAATAACCGGTTCGGAAAATGGATGGTTGGATGTTCAAGGTGATTATTTTTTTCTAATTTACCTACACCCGTTTTGGCACACCCTGGAGTCCCTGGTGCCTTTAGCATTTGCCGATGTGGCTTAATTTCTGGCCCTGCTGATTCCATACTGTGGTACACTGAAGAGCCGAGTCAATTCAGCAAAATATAGACAGTTGACACAACAATGGAAGTTATCTTTCTTCTTGACATATGGCTCTATGTTTGAAGGCCAGCTTTGTCTTTTCCCCATTTGGGAAGGGACCATTCTCTTTCCACCAATCAACAAACTGTGCAGAGCCTAGCGCTGCCTCTGCAGTGTCTAGATCCGCCTCTTTAGGTACCCTATCACAGCACCATAATCCTATTGGTTGTTTTGGTACCCACAACTTTTGCTTGAAATGCATTCTTGTAGTAGTTAGCATCTACCTCACAGTCAAGAGATTCAGTGTTTGAATCTAGTTTAGAGTAAGGCCTTCCTGTTTGGTCTTTGCACCTGCATAGTCATACTGTATCTCTCAGAGCACACTAGGGTGCCACAGCACCCTGGTTATAAGTCGGATGGATGGATGGATGGATGGATCGATCGATGGATGGATGGATCGATGGACGGACGGGCGGACGGACGGATGGTGTTCATGCAATATAACTATTTAAATGACAAACACAGTGATATACAGTATTAGAAAACAAATAAACATGTTAGAACTTGTCAGTGACTGTATGTGTCATTGATACATTATGTATATATCATACTTGTGACTTTGTGTTGTCTTTCTAGGTATGGACAAGTGTGGCAGGACAGTGATGGTTGTGGTGGGACGAAACATTCCAGTGACCCTTATAGACCTTGAGAAGGTGCCACTTCCCCACTACTACAACATTTTCTAGTTAGAAGAGTCAATGAAAAAAAATTAATAAATCAAAACATTTTTTTATGACATTAGAATCAAAATACAAATGATAGTGGTCAAATAAAGTAATGCAACAATATTGTTTCACTTCATTCAATTTTTTTTTTCAGAATTTAAAAAGGAAATAAAAAAAATATTTTTGAGTTTCCTTTATTTTGCATGCAGAACTCTTGTTTGACAGTGATCAAGCATATTCCAACACACAAAATGCCTTTTCATTGCTACTACTAAATGTCATTCATCATCCTTAAAAATATAAGATGAAGCATTTAAAAAAAAAATGTCATTAAAATTTAACTTGAGTTTCACCCTAAATCTAGTTAGTTTTTATACATCACATTAAAGATTTGGATCATTTCAGCAATAATTGACTGTTATTTGACTACAAAATGTCAAATATTTGTACAACACAATGTGTTACAGCCATGTAGAATTCAACTCATTAGGGCCCGAGCACAAAGTGTTGGTTGAGCCTTTAGAGTGGATTTAACACTCAAAAATTTGAAAAAAAAGAAAAAAAAAAGTATGTATGCACACATATCTGCCAAAACCTGCTCAATAGTCTGTTGATTGGATGGGACTTGGTGTGGTCCCTATGTTGTGATATGAGTCCATATCATGTTGGTTTGTATGTGCACACAGGCCTTGCTGTATTTCATCCACGTGATGGACCACATTGCTGTAAAGGAGTACGTGATGGTTTACTTCCACACGCTGACGGGCGAACACAACCACTTAGACACGGAATTCCTCAAAAATCTCCACGACATCGTCGATGCCAAGTGAGTGTTTAGTGTGGCACTTTGCTGACATACTGTAGTTCTCATCAGAGGTATTTTTCTAAGTACTCAGGCCAGTGTTGATTTCGTCAATGATGATGAAATGTTTCTGTTGATGAGACTGGCTGAAAATGTTGGGGGTACTCTGTCTGAAATTCAAAATGGATGTTTGGTGCATGTCGATGGGAGCTGGAATGATTAAGATCCCCCAGCCTGGTCAGATTGCCTCGACGCACATGCTCATCTCTCTACTCTCTGTGTAAAGTGAGGAACAGATGAAAGCTACCATAGCCAACAGCTGTTCATTCGAAAGTGAGCAAATACTCTACTAAGGATTTATTTCAATTTCAGTTCCATTTATTTCAATGACGAACCTGTGGAGTTATGTTTTCCCCAAGCTGCATGGCAGTATCAAGTGAAGTGGGATACTGACATGGTATAGTAGTCATTGGTGCACATGGATCTTAACAGTTTCAAATATCATTGCAGTATTTGTTTCACCAAGATATTTGACACATCTCTAAAACTGTTTAACTGTGGAATTAATAGAATTACGCTTTCTAACACATGCCTGAGGGTGGGTTAGTCCGTCGCTGTAACTTTGGGTGGCATTCCACAATAGTCCTTTTGCAGTGTAATGTTAAACTCAGAGTATCCTGTTGTCTGTATATAGGCTTTGCCCAACATTGAGTGGTGTTTCCAAGCGAAAATGGTGTGCTGTCATGAGCTGGCCATTATGCTCGCTGGAGTAATGTGGGGATCGATACTGTTAGAGCAGTCGATTGCTCCAAGATTGATTCTCAAACTAAACATCCATACTTTGATACTTCAGTCATTTGAGGCACTGTACTTGCTGCATTTTATCACAAAGGAAATTAGTACGGCTATCGATGAGCAGATCAAGGGTTCCGATAAACTTATTTTTACTTGGAGCATAATGCCTGAAAATCCAGGAGCACAGGTAGAAAATTTAGGGCTGCACACAAAACATCAACTTGTAAATTAAATAGTCACATTTCAGCTCATTTCCTTGATTTTCATTATATTGCTCATATTCCGTAATAATTACATTTTCAAAAAATGGCAAATTTACTGGTCGACATGGCCAAGTAACATTTACTCAAATTTCTAACATCTTAGGGGCAAAATACCACCATTTAGAGGCAAACTTGAGGCGTGCAACAAAACTATGAGTGTGATGGACATTGTTCTGGATATGTGTGCATTTAAATCTCATGAAACACTTGACAGTGGATGCTGTGATAAACAAATACGCATACATGCAAGTAGGGCTGGGCGGTATTAAGATTTTGACACCGTTTCACTGTCTCCTCATTACACCGGGGTATACGGTAATATCGTCACACATTTCCTCTTTAGTTTTCTGGGGGTTACATTTTGTTGTGATTTGGGTGCTCCATGGTTGCAATGGCAATGATTCCCCCCGGTTTTCTAAGCTTTACTTTTCCACACAAACAAGACAAAAAAAAACAAAATGTATAATAGTGACAGTCACTATTATTATTAAAGGCTGAGCCCGGGAAACAGGACGCGTGAAAGCAACCCGTTGCGGCAACTAACGAACAGGGAGGAGACAAAAAAGAAGAAAAAAAAAACGCAGCAGGTCATTAGAGTTATGTTATTATGCATGGTGTTTTTATTTTCTGATCTGTCGCTGAGTCTGACTTACTATTTTTATTTTTTACAATGCATAGTTCAATGAGTTTGCGCGCGCTTCTTTCTTTAGGCCTACCCATGTTTTATGGAAAAATGTTTGGATGCTGGATTGCTGGTTTTTATGAAGACTTAAGAAAAAGAGGGGATTCGATGCACCTGTGTGCAACGATGGAAGCTCAGTTAAATTACGAGTCCATCCATTGGCAAAAAATCCTTAGTGCCCTGCAAAATTCGCTGCGGCCTCGCACCTTTTTTGCGAGTCTTAATTGCCTCTCTATCTGACACAAACAGAAGCGCAAGCATAAGCATGAAAAACAATAAAACATGTACAACATTAACAACTTTTATTAAAATTTTTCAACATGCAAATAGTTGCCGAACAGATTGTATAACAAAAAATGAATAAACCTGGGTGTCTTGAGGTAAAGTGCGTTCTTCCAGCTAAAAAAAAAAAAAAAAAAAAAAAAAAAAAAAAAAAAAAAAACCGTCGGCTGTCGGGTTTCGAGGTGGCCGGGCCGCGCTGACATGCCGGGTCGGTCGCAGCCGGGACCAAACCGAGCCGGCCGCCCCCCGGACCCCGCGACCCCGGACCGCCGCGGCCAGGCGGTTGCAGCTCCCGCGAGCATCCGACTCATCCGCGGCTGCGCGCCCTCAGCCTCTCGTTCGAAGGTGCCTCCGCCCGTGCAGGCACGCTTGCCCTCTCTCCCCGGTAATGATCCATCCGCAGGTTAACCTATCAGAAAAGTTACCACAGGGGATAACTGGCTTGTGGCGGCCAAGCGTTCATAGCGACGTCGCTTTTTGATCCTCCGATGTCGGCTCTTCCTATCATTGTGAAGCAGAATTCACCAAGCGTTGGATTGTTCACCCACTAATAGGGAACGTGAGCTGGGTTTAGACCGTCGTGAGACAGGTTAGTTTTACCCTACTGATGATGTGTTGCCGCGATAGTAATGCTGCTTTTACTTCCTCTAGTATAGTCAAGTTTATGCGCCTTTTTTTGCGACCAATGTAGTTGCGTCGGGAGCTGCTAGCCATCTTGCCTTTGGTTGTTCCGGTTCATAGGCTGTCACGATTGTCACATGAATAATTATTGCTATTTGTTTTTTTTAAATAGTTATAAGTAAATAGTTATATTAAGTTGAAAACAAGTACACGTTTATATTTTCTCTCAAAAAATATATTTATGTCATTCTTTGTTTTGTTTTTTTTAAATGGCGTATTTAAAGTGACACCGTTTCTATTTTTAGACACCGCGGGATACCATATTACCGTATTACCGCCCAACCCTACATGCAAGCATGCATGGCCGTCCTTGGCCACCCTTCACTGTGGTGTTGTCATGTAACCCTGGCCACCCCAATGAAAAATTTCTGGCTGCGACCCTACACAGGGCTCAACACTGCGACCAATTCACCCGCAAATGCGGCCAACTGTACACCATGTGCTGGTGAAAAATTAATCCAGTCGCACGAAGCAAGTACGTTATGAGTGGTACAACGGCTCATCTTTTGCTAACCCTAACCCTAACCCTAACCCTAACCCTTTTAGCTGGTTCATTTTCATGCTTTTTTTAAAGTCACTTGTGCCCCGTAACCCATAGCAACAGCCCTCTTTAATTTCGAATAACTTCTGAATACTGTGGCAAAGTTGGATATTGTATACTTTGTACATTATTTGAGGTGTTTTAAATTCGACAAGGTCATAGAATTTGAAAGTATTCAATTTAATGAATAATGGGTTTGTTGGTTCTATGTAATGTGAGTGATTAAATATTCGTATTGGCTCTTTTTTTTGTAATTTAAACAGATTGTGCGTTGGTTTTGTATGTATTTCCTCACATTTCAACACAAATCAAATAAGGCATTAATAAAGTACAATATAATGTATACAATTTCTTATTCAGAATATCTTTGGTTTTATACAAGATACCTAGGGTTTTAGATATTTTCTTTTAACATTTTCAATGTGTGATTTACAGCACAATTTTGCATCAATTATAACACCCAAAAATGTTATTTCATTTACTCTTTCAATTTAAATTGAGTCCACAATGATTTTGACTGGATGTCTAATTAGTCTATTCCCAGACATTACAAACACTGTTTTATCTAGATTCAATGGTCATTTGTTTGTGTCAAACCAGTGTTTTTAATATATTTAGCTCTTTTTCCATAGTAATCAGAAGTTGCCCCAGATTTTCTCCAGAGCAATATAGTTGTGGGTCAGATTTTGAACATTTAAGAACAATTCACATTATCATAGTTAATTTGTTTTGTAATACATATACATCATTTCAAGCAAGTTGTGAACCGTAGTTTGACTAAAAATCTGGTTTTAATGGCAAATTACGAGTGTTTCCGAAGTTGCTTTACTTACCGCTAGGACTACCGGAAATGACGTTTCAGTAGACACGGGACATCAAACACATACTCTACACAGCGCCTTCGGTGCCGGTTGTCGCGGGTTCGCTCCTACGCCTGGGAGACCCCATGTGACTTACATGAAGTAAGCTTGTGTGTGCGCGTGTGAGTGAGTGGTTAAAAAAATAAAAATAAATAAAAAATGTGTTTGGTTGTATGCGCTTGTGTTGAGTTGTTTTTCAGTTCAACGACAGTTTATTGTGTCGCATTTGGTTGCACTAATGGTCAAGGGAGGCACAAGAGCTTCTTTAGCTTTCCAAAGGGGGAAAAAAACAAACAAACTATGTGACCAGTGGATATGAAAAGTCAATCGGCAAGGAAGAAAACATGGTGAGTTATGCTCGCCAACCAAGCACTCAAGCTTTGTGCTGATCATTTTGAGGATTTAGTGCTACCGTTGTTTCGTACTGTACATCCGATAATTTTTTTATGAATGGAAAACGCAGCTGGCCCCGGGATTACACCGGTTGCGTGTGCGGCGCGACTGCGGTGCGGTGCGTCTTGACTGCGTGCGCCGGACGCGTCAATTTTTTGACCAACTCACACCGGCTCCGCACAGCTGCGGTCCAGCAGCTCCGTCGCCAACTACTTCCCGCCGTGTCTCGCGTGACCGCGCGCGATCATGTGGCATTGAAAACGACAAACACACAGAACGTCTATGCTAAACAGAGAAGCAGAAAGAGAGGTGAACTTTTACTATTTTGTGGCTTTCCACCTCCAATATAAATCTCTCCTCGTCCATGTTCCCTGGTGTCTAAACCGTGAATGAGCACCTCGCCCGTTAACTCCAGGCCCGGCTACGCCCACATCACGTTTTGCTGACAAGCTTGCGAAATAGGAGCTGGCGAGTGTTTTTTTTCTGTAAGGTAACCGGAAATTTATTTTGAAACTGCGTCGGTCTTCCTGTCCCGCTCGATGTGTTTTGTGCTAGCTTGCCATTTGCCGGAGGCCGACGGATGCGGCGTCCGGCAAAAATAGAAAATAGGTCTATCCGTACGGAAGGGCTGTGGCACGCCGCAGCTGAGATCCAGTTGACACGCAACGCACACGCAACCGGTGTAATTCGCACCATTCGAATGAATGGAATCTAATTGGTTGCGTTGCCGGAACGCACCACAGCCGTATCCGGTGTGAAGTCCCGGCTAAAAGGTTGTCGCCACGTTAACTTGTCATGAACAGCCGACACATTACTCTTATTTCCATTAGCACACGTGGCCGCCTGTTGACGTCTTTCACACTTTAGTGTTACAGAAAGATGACGTTGCTTGAGCAAATAAATACAGAAACATAAGTGCACAAACATACTATATTTCCAATCCGCTCTGCTCGTATTGTGGCTCCGTGACACTTTCCACATCTTCGTCATCGTCATTTAGAAACTCTGACGTCCTAATCGGATCAAACACATCGGGCTGGACAACGCTGTATTCTGTCGTCCCTTCTATCTTGAAATCATCTTCCTCCTCGGATTCCAAAAGTTTGGTTGCCATTGATTGAATGTGTAGCATCCAAGGAACAGTGAACTATGCACTGTAATGTGCGGCGGCTGAGTTGCCATGGACGGCGCAGCGTGACAGCAAAAAAAAAAAAAAAAAAAAAAAAAAAAAAAAGGAAGAGCGTTTGAAAACCACTAGTAAACATTTATTCTAAAGAAACAAAAGGAAAAGAAAAGGTGGGGACTCAACGCCACCGTGTGTGTTACACGTGTAAATTGATCCAAAAAAAAAAAAGCAAACAGGACAGTCCAATGTGAGCGGTAACGGCAAAGAACAGCACACGTGCGGGCGTTGCTATAGTAACCCCATAGCAGTGCTTTACGGCATGTCGGACTACTGTCGTAAAGTCCTGTTGCACATAGTCCTCATATGATATCTCCACTTTTTTTCTTTTGGGTTTTGTTTCTTTACTAATCTTTCAGAACAAAACTATTTTTTCTCAGTGCCAAAAAAAAGCTTTCAATTAGCAAAATTTAAAAAAACAAGAAGAGCTATTTAACCAATGCAAATGATCACATTCAGTTCTTTCAATTCGCTCCCTCTTTTTTTTTTCCATCAAGTGTAACTTTGATCTGCATTGGGCAGCGTTCTTCGTACACCCTTACCCCGGGTTTTCACCGGTTGCGGTTGCGGTGCGGTTGCGGTGCGGTTGCGGTGCGGTCCGGCGACGCAAGCAATTAGATTCCATTCATTCGAATGGTGCAGTTTACACCGCTTGCGGGTGCGTTGCGTGTCGACTGCGGAAGGCCTGCGGCGTGCCGCAAGGCTTCCGCAAGGATAGACCTATTTTCTATTTTTGCCGGACGCCGCAGCGGTAGGCCTCCGGCAAATGGCAAGCTAGCACAAAACACATCGAGCGGGACAGGAAGACCGAGGCAGTTTCAAAATAAATTTCCGGTTATCTTTCAGAATAAAACACTCGCCAGCTCCTATTTCGCAAGTTTTTCAGCAAAACGTGACGTGGGCGTCGCCGGGCCATGTGCTCATTCACGGTTTAGACACCAGCGAACATGGACGAGGAGAGGTTTATATTGGAGGTGGAAAACCACAAAATAATATATGACACGGCACATCCTTTTTATAAGGACTGTAATGTATTGTGAGTTTGATGTTCGCGATTGCTTGTTGTGCCCGTCTCGCTTGCCGTACTGAGCGGCAGCCGGACGCGGAAGACAGAAATAAAGAGTGGACCCGCACTGACCCGACTCTCGTTATTAATATACTTTACAAGGACAACCAAAAAAAGGATGCTGCATGGAATCTCATAGCAGAAGAAGAAGAAAAGTTTAAATCAAAAGAAGTCCACCTCTCGTTGTGAAATGCCACATGATCGCGCGTGCGCGGTCCCGCGAGACACGTTGGGAAGTGGGCGGCGACGGAGCTGCCGGACCGCAGCTGTGCGGAGCCGGTGTGGATTGACAAAAAAATTGACCCGTCCGGAGCACGCAGTCAAGACGCACCGCACCGCAACCGCACCGCAACCGCATCCAGTGAAAACCCGGGGTTACAGATTCAGTCTGTCCACTGGTCTGCTCAGCCTGCCAGACCGCGTGAATCTCTGACCTTTTTGCTCTTGAGGCAAACTTGTTTGGTTGGACGCCAACAGGGTGTCCGGTGGGGGTTCAGCCAGTTGGCCAACAGCACCTGGTTGAAGATGCTGAATGGTGGGGGTGCTGTGATACCCGAAGAAGCAGGCACGCTCAGCAGGTGATGACGGTTGCATCTCAGAGTTGCCCCCTGTTGCGTCTCGATGACATATGAACCAGTAACAACAGCAGGAGTTCCCCAAGTACTCTGATGGTCCAGCTTCTTGAGAACAGAATCACCAGGTTTCAAGAGAGGTAAAGATTTTGTGCCATGACACTGATTGAAGTAAAAGGCTTGTTTTTGTTTCTCCCTTGCATCTTTACTCCTGACTCAAGTGTAGGAAGCGTTGTCTTGATCCTCCTCCCCATAAGCAATTCAGCTGGGCTTACGCCTGTGGTGGCGCATGGGGTGCCACGGTAACACATGAGAGCCAGTAAAGGGTCTTTCTGTTTCAGAATCCTCTTCGCGATTTGTACTACTCTTTCAGAATGCCCATTGGCTTGTGGACAATGCGGGCTCGAGGTAATGTATTGAAAATCAAATTCACGTGCAAACTGCTGAAACTCCTCACATGTGAACTGAGGTCCGTTGTCCGAAACATCTGGTCCGGGCAGCCATAGTGAGCAAAAATTGATTTCAACTTCAGCACAACCTGTGAGGCAGTAGTTTTCGTCATGTGGAGCACTTCAATGAACCTGGAAAAGTAATCTGATACTACCAGGTTTGTGTGCTTGTTATGATCACACTCAATTGCAAGTCTTTGCCAAGGTCTGTCAGGCAGACGAGTAGAGATGAGGGGCTCCTTGTGCTGGGTGTGTTTCATTTCACAGCCGGTTTGACAGGATTCCACTTTCACTTTAATGTCAGTGGAGATTCCGGGCCACCACACGGATGCATTGTCCCACTCTCTGCATTTTCTTAGGCCCTGATGTCCGTCATGGATCCGATCCAAGATGTCACCTCTCAAAGCGGCCGGAATTAGCATGCAACATCCTCTTGTGACAATCCCTTCGTACTCTGACAGTTCACTTTTAACTGGGTAATAGTCTCTGATGGCAATAGGAACATTTCCTCCATAATCTGGCCAACCTGACTTGATATACTGCAGTAGCATCTGCAAGTTACTGTCAGCTGCAGTGGCTAACTTTATGGCCTACAGTTTTTGTGGTGTGGCTGGCATGCTGGTGATGACTGCTGCAACGTAACATTCAACATCTGAATGAGTGTCACCCACCTCTGTTTTGCACTGCAATGGGCTACGAGACAGCCACAGTCAGCGTCTTGACTGGTGCATATTGAGCTGTAGGCTTAAACTGCATAAGCCTCATCAAGAGTCTTTGGCAACGTAAAGGAACGTTATCCAGATCCTTTTTGTTCATCAGCAGCACCAGAGGTTTATGCTCGGTGACCAACTTGAAGTTCTCCAGCCCAACCAGGTACTTCTCAAACCTTTCGCATGCCCAAACACTTGCCAGACATTCTTTTTCTATTTGGGCATATCTGGTTTCAGCATCTGACAAGCGGCGAGAACAGTAAGCAACTGGTTTCCAGTCCCCGTCGTGTTGTTGTAGCAGCACGCCTCCAATGCCATAGCTGCTTGCATCAGCCGTAGTTCGGTTCACATCATAAAACTTGAGGACGGGTGACGTTGACAGGATGCCTTTGATACGCTCAAATGCCTCCTTCTGTGGGTGCTCCCACGTCCATGTAGTCTTGGATCTCAACAGTTCATATAAGGGCTGGCCCAGTGTTGAGAAATGAGGGATATACTTCCCCAAGTATGTGAACATGCCTAGGATACGCTTCAGGTCCTGGACGTTCTGCGGCTCTGGCAGCTCTTTGATGGCTTTCACTTTGTTCTTTGTTCTTCCTGAACACGCACTTGTCTCTGTTCAACTTCAAGCCTGTTGACTCAATTCTCTCCAATACTTTGTTTAGGCTCTCATCATGCTGTTCGGGTACGTTGCCATACACAAGTATGTCGTCCATGTAGATGGGCCATCTAAGATGGCCACTCCATCAAGATCACTCAGGGTCTCAGTCATTTTTCTCTGAAAGTTCAGGAGCGCTGGTGATGCCAAAGGGCAGATGCTTGAATGCATATCTCCCAAATGGCGTAATGAATGTGGTCAACTTTATGCTTTCTCAATGGAGAGATAGCTGCCAGAAGCCTGATGCTGCATCCAATGGTGGCTCCACTCGCTTTGCGGTGATCTCCTCGGCTGTTGGGAGTAGTAAATACCTCTCTCTTTTCATAGCCTCGTTCAACCTTTTTAGGTCCACACAGATACACACTCTGCCGGTCCGTCTTGGGACAGGCACCATGGGTGCGCACCAGTCTGTTGTTTCACTCACTTTTTCAATGACCCAATTTTTCTCCATGCTCTGCAATTCCTCTTTTACTTTCTCCAAAAGAGGAAGGGGTACACATCGAGCGGTGTACACTGCATATGGTTCAGCATTCTCTTTAAGTAGGATTCTGACTGGCTCGGTCATGAGAGCCCCATGCTCGCCAAATGCATTGTGCACTTCCTCAACACGTTTCACGAGTTCCATTGCACATGCTGTCTTTTTACCTAGCAGGTTGTTGCATGTCTGACTGTGAATCACATACACTGTGAATGAGTAGCACTTTTCCTTGTACTTTGCATTTGCCAGGAATTTCCCAATGCAGTTTAGCTGACCACCAGGGCTGCTCATTGGCGGAATATAAGACTGCACAAGTTTGTACTTCGGGACTAATTTGTTGAATGTCTCTTTCTCCATGACATTTAAATCTGCCCCAGTATCAATTTTAAATTGAACCGGTATTGCACCAATGACAATTACTACAGTCCATTCATCACTCTCTTCGTTATTGTCTGTGACAGCCCCAAGGAAATATGGTGTCTGTGAAACAGTTTCAGCATCTGTCACTTCACTAATGGATTTACTGGGGCATACTCTTTCCCAGTGACCCACCTTTTTGCACTTGTTGCATGATGATTTCTTAGCTGGACATTTGTGTTGGTCTCTGTGCTTTATTTTTACACATCTTCCGCATTTCAGCTCTGTGCGCTCTCCATTTGCTTGCTTTTTATTTTTCCACTGCTGTTTTCCTCTGTCTGTGGTCTTAATGTGTGAGAGCTCCTACACCTCTGCGCAAGCTTCTCCTTGCTCGTGCACTTGTCTCGTGACCTCCTCGGACTGGCGTTCAGCCTGGATAGTTTTAGCTAATGTGAGCTGTGTCTCAAGCTACAGTTTACGAGACACCTCTTTGTCGCTGAGTCCCACCACTATGCGATCTCTTATGTGTTCCTTCTCTGTGTGCCCCAAAGTCACAATGTTCTGATAGTTCATATAGAGCTCTGAAAAACATTTCAACTTTCTCACCGGGTCGCTGTACTCTCTGGTGGAAACACGCTCGCTCGTGGATGATGTTCCTTTTCAGGTAGAATTATTCGTCCTATTTTCCTAACACAACATCAAATCTCTCCTTATCCGCCTGGTCCGCAATAGTGAACGACTTAAAAATGTTCTCTGCTTCCGGGCCCATGGCGTATATCAAGGAGCAGACTTGTTCCTCTCCGTCCTCTTTATTCAGTTTCGTAGCGACTCGAAAACACTGGAACCTCTGCTTCCAATCAGCCCAATCCGTTGGGCGGTCGAACGGAACGTTTTCCAGGGGGTTAAACTTCACCATTTTTCTGAAGCTGCACGTCCGTCGCCAACTTCTGACACCATGTAAATTGATCCAAAAAAGTGTTTGAGTTAATCCAAAACGCTTTATTTATGGCTCAGCAAACAGGACAGTCCAATGTGAGCGGTAACGGCAAAGAACAGCACACAGCACACGTGCGGGCGTTGCTATAGTAACCCCATAGCAGTGCTTTACGGCATGTCGGACTACTGTCGTAAAGTCCTGTTGCACATAGTCCTCATATGACAACACGTACCGTTCATGGCATACAAAACAAAACATTCCTCGCCAAAGAAGAAAAAAGGAAACTACTTCCACACAAAGAAAAGGAGCGCCACCTTGTGACGTGGCATCACACTGCCGATTGTTACAGCACTGTGTACCGTATGTTTTGTTTTTGTTTTTGTTTTGTTTTTTTACGGATTCCCCCCCCCCCCCCCATCAGTGCCCCACTACGTTTTTACTTTGCGCTCCAGCCCTGTAATTGTGTGAAGGCTGGAGGCCTTATAACATATGTTATTCATTCTTTATTATTTCAGTTATGCCGATACCAGTGCCCCACTACGTTTTTACTTTGCGCTCCAGCCCTGTAATTGTGTGAAGGCTGGAGGCCTTCTAACATATGTTATTCATTCTTTATTATTTCAGTTATTCCGAGCACTTTTTTGGGAGCTATCTACTGCCACATTTTTCACCCAATTCAATCCATTCCAATTTCAAACTATTCCAAATATTCACGCAACGACCGCTTCCATTTTTCTCAGTTCAAAAATTCACGGCTTACCCGCAATTCCCGATTTCGTACCCGAATATTTCCCACATTCTACATTTTCCGTTTACTTCCACATTATTCATCCGATTGACGTCGTTCCAGCTTCAATATATTCCAGCAATTCAAGCCATGAGCCCTTCCATCTTTTCAGTTCCCAAATTCACGTCTTACCCACAATTCCCGATTTCGTACCCGAATATTTCCCGCATTCTACATTTTCCATTTACTTCCACATTATTCATCCGATTGACGTCGTTCCAACGTCAATATATTCCAGCAATTCAAGCCATGAGCCCTTCCATCTTTTCAGTTCCCAAATTCACGTCTTACCCACAATTCCCGATTTCGTACCCGAATATTTCCCGCATTCTACATTTTCCATTTACTTCCACATTATTCATCCGATTGACGTCGTTCCAACGTCAATATATTCCAGCAATTCACGCAATCTTACCACCTAACTTACCCAGCACGGCGGCCATTTTCCAACTTAGCATGCACAGAGGCCATTTTAGACAAATGATATTCCCAGGTTTCACGCCAACTTGGCCCCCCAAGGCGGCGGCCATTTTGGCCAATTGATTAGGTATGCCTGGGATTCTTGCCAGGATATGCCCCGACCTGAACAGGAAGTGACCTGATTTCAACAGGAAGTGGCCTCATATCAACAGGAAGTGACCTAATTTCAACAGGAAGTGACCAGTAAGTGACCTTAACTCAACAGGAAGTGACCTGATTTCAACAGAAAGTGACCTGATTTCAATAGGAAGTGACCTCATATCAACAGGAAGTGACCTAATTTCAACAGGAAGTGACCTAATATCAACAGGAAGTGACCCGATTTCAACAGGAAGTGACCTGATTTTTAACAGGAAGTGACTTAATTTTTAACAGGAAGTGACCTCATATCAACAGGAAGTGACTTAAAATCAACAGGAAGTGACCCAATTTCAACAGGAAGTTACCTAATATCAACAGGAAGTGACCCGATTTTAACAGGAAGTGACCTGAAATCAACAGGAAGTGACCTGAAATCAACAGGAAGTGAGCATGCTAGTGCTAAGTCAGCATGCAAATGCTAGCTTGCTAAGTTAGCATGCTAATGCTTGCTTAGCATGCTAATGTTAAGCTAGCATGCTAATGCTAATGTTAGCTTAGCATGCTAATGCTAATGTTAGCTTAGCATGCTAATGTTAACTTGGCATGCTACTGCTAATGCTAAGTTAGCATGCTAATGCTAAGCTAGCATGCTAATGCTAATGTTAGCTTAGCATCTAATGCTAAGTTAGAATGCTCATCCTAGCTTAGTAAGCCAATGCTAATGTTAGCTTAGCATGCTAATGCTAGCTTAGTATACAAATATATAGTATAGTATATAAATGCAAATGTGACCTGATCTCAACAGAGTGTCTATTACTCCATTGCTTAAGTTTGCCACTCCTTACACCATTGCTACTCGATTCTACCCTCCTTACTTCATTGCTTACTCAATTCTTCTCACTTTACTCCATTGCTTACCCGATTACTTGCTACTTCCTCCATTTCTTAATTGATTTCTTCATTGTTTTCTTGTTTCTTGCTGATTTTTACCTTTGTGCTATTTTTCTTCCTTCAACTGCTTCTAGATTTCTGGATGAATTCAAACCATTCCAACTTCAGCATGTTAGGCTCATTCCATGTCATTCAGTATCATTCAACATCATTCAATATCATTCAACACCATTCAATATCTTTCAATATCATTCATCATTCAACATTATTCCAAATCATTCCACAGGTATTCATTCAGCTCTCCAGCCTTCACACGCCATTTCCCCAGAAATGGCATTTCTAGTTTTAATTAGAGAGTTTTATTACTAAACTGCGGATTTTAACTTCTTGTCTAAAAAAATAATAATTTTGTACATCCATTTGAACCATCCCTCGTGCCTCCTGTATCAAACAACTTAAGTGCTCCCTCTGCCACACAAGCCACATGGGGTCTCCCAGGCGGAGGAGCAAACCCGCACTGTGACGTCACGGCTCCGGAAACACCCGAAGGTGCCAGGACGCTAGATTCAAATCGTCGAGGACGCCTTCGGACTTGTATTTAGTGATTAAACTGCTTTACAGCTACAATATAACCACTTTGTAATGTAAATTATGCTTTGTAAAGGTGATCTAAAGGTTTCAAGATTAATATGGAAATGTTTGAAATTTGACCTTTAAGGTGACCTTCATTTGGCACTCCCCTTCTGCTTGAAGTTCCGTTTTTATGCTTTTCTCAAGCCCCATGCCACAGACAATTTTGTGTTCAGAATTTGGCATTAAAAAAAAAAAAAAATTAAAAAAAAAAATAAAAAAAAAAAAGAACTTCACTGAATTCTTTGAGTTCGGAGAATCCGGAGACTGTTTTTGGAAGTCTTCTTTAATCCTTCTTAACTCAGCCTGTCATCATCATGGAATAGTAATAAAAGTAATTAAGTAAATAGTCAGTTTTCCAACAAAAAGTTTGGTAAGGGATGTGCTGACACACACAAGTATATAAGTAGCTAAATAACTAATCTGTGCTACTTTTTGATAACCTTCCATTGGTGTGCCTAGTCCAGTAGTAGGGACTTTAGTAAGGGGCAGCGCTAGACACAATGCAGTGTTTTAATTGGTGGACAGAGAATAGTTAGACATCAAAAAACTAAATTGGACATTATGTATGAGCCACATGTCAAGATGTTGTTTAGTGTCATCGCCGTCTTTATAAACTAAATTGCAGCCATACATCACATACATACATTACATTATTCATCACTATATATTTATTATTTATAGTATATATTAGTGTTGCTCCAATATAATTTTTTGGCCCCGATTCCAATACCCAGCTTTGCAGTATCGGCCAATACCGATACCTAAGGTTTTTTTTTTTCTCGACATGAAAAAGCTGTCCTGCCATTCGTTCAGAGCATTCAAGGACCAATAGGATATCTTAGATCGGCATACAGTGAACATGTCACATATCAGTGAATGTTGCGCACGAGCAAGACACAAGATGCTGCATCCAAAGTCCTATATTAGCGTTGGAATTAATAGTATCGGCATGTTACTTGTTAGTACTCACCGATACCGATACCACTGTTTGAATACAGTATCGGGTCCTCTGCCGATACCAGTATCGGTATCGGAACAACACTAGTATTTATGCACACTGCCCATCAAATATTTTCTCCCGTGTTGCTGTTCTGTATTTAAGGTAGTACTACAGAATGGGGAAAGGAATATGACCTGGCAACTTCCCAATTTTGGCAGTAGTATTATATGAAGTTTAACACCTCAAAATCACTTCTCCCACCCACTCTGTTGTGTTGCAAGCAATTGTCATGTCAGAAGCAGGTGCTGATGTCATTGAATGGACTACAGTTGACCTCTGCATGCCCACAGTTTGGCCTGCGCAGTTTGTCATATTCCCTTATCTATTTTTATTTTGTTAATTAGTGTTCAGTATTGTTTTAAATATTTAAGGGGTGGGGGTTGGGGGGTTGTTGTTGGGTTTGTATTCCTTTTCCCCTGCCTGTTTTCCCCCGTTATTTGTGGAAAATGTATATTGAATGTTAAAATGTTAATCATCATTTTTTTTTTTATGCCTTTTTTTTTTTTTTTTTTTTTTTTTTTTCCCCCCTCCAGCGGATCCAGATACACAGATTTTCACGACTTGGGCCGGACCGGTCCATGTTCCCTGTGAACAGCGGGGATTGACTGTATGTGGGTTGCATGTTAACTTCTGGTCGGCATGCAAACACAATGTTATAACATAGGAAATGTGTTGCAACTCAAAACCGTGTTCATGGTGAACATGGCCGTACACAGTGTTGGCCAAAGGAGCTATGTCCTTCTCTTTTGAAAAGTCAAAACTTTTGATGCCGTTTCAGTTTTGAAAAGTACGATCAGTGAATCATTGAAAATATATGCTCAATCCACGACGCACGATATCACAAATTTGACGGCTGAGGTTATTTTTCAGTCAGACGGCGTCCCAGTAGCTTGTAACCTATTGATAGTGCAAACTGTTATGCCATCTGATCTTTCCACCGGAAATGCTTCAAGTATTGCTGGCCATTGTCAATTATCTGAATACAGCATACTGTATTGCTGTGTGAAAGTGCGAATAAACAGTTGCAGCATTATCGATAGTATTACTGTTTGATGTGGCATACTTGCTGGATATGTGTAAAAGAGGCTACCGTATTGACTGGATTCCTTTGCTACCAAGTTCCAGAGGAAAGCCGGCTTGTCCCTGGTCACTGTTCTGTGTGTTAAGTATCATTCTAGAATGACTAGTACAAAGGCAAACGAGTTTGCCGGATTCTGATGACAGCATTGACAGTGTTGTTGTGCAACAAAACAGCCCCAGTGTATTTAGATTAGCTATCACAAAATTTTAGTTCACAGTTTTGTTGTTTTGTTTTGGGGTTTATTTGTTTTTTTCAATTTATTGGTGGTATTGTGCTGTAGTGTATAGTTAAGCACTATTGAAGGCTATTCTTCGGTGGGTGGTCTTTTTAAAGCACCCTACAAGCTTAAGAAGCACAGGAGGAGGTCAACATTAGTCCTCTGCTAACTATTGAGATCCTTCCATCCATCCAACCAACCACTGTGTGTGTTTCACATTACACGCCAGGATCTCTCTTCCATAAATACTTCAACCCGCAAAAGAAGGATTGCAGTCTGGACTTTCCTCAGTGAACACTGGTCTGTAATTCCAACTCTCAAACTTTGTTCTGGCTCAATCGCCAACAGAAGCGAGCCCAAGCATGGCACGTTTCAACCCATCTTGCCTGTTCTCTATGCTTCATATGTCTTTTGGCTCCAGACCGCTCGAACCAGCAGACAGCAACCCGCTGAACCACAATGTTTCCAGTTACTGTATTCCAGTTATTACTGGCTGTGATAGGAGACACAGCTTGACCTTTTTGTTTTTTTGTGAAACTGTACATTCTCCGTCTTTAATATGACACGTGGTGGATATATCCTCACTCAACATTGTATTACAACTTGCAGTCTCAGTACAGTTGACACAATAAAATGGGGTCACTGCAGTGTCAACTCAGAATATACACGTCAGGGTGACGTGGGCCTCGTAGCATGTCTTGGAATTGTATTCGAGCGTTTATGGCTGACACAGTTTCGTGTGAGTTATGAAATAAATGACACGATTGACGACGGCGAGGAAGGGCTTCAAATCAGTGTAACCAGTCGATAGTGACATATTTAATAAATGTGTTTGGAGACAAAGAGGATGTTGAAAATTTCAGCGGCTTTGTAACTGAATGGACAAGGAATAATTACCACTCGATCCCCCAAGGTTATTACAAGTGCGCTCCAGTGTTGTATATCCGCAGATGCGACACAGTTATTTGATTTAAAAAAATATATATTGAAGGTTTATACTAATAAACTTAGGTTTGTGTGAACACCACAGGTATAAGCTCTGACATGTTTTTGGAATTATGTTTCTATCTGCTTCAGGAACTGAGATATTAATTATATATTACAATATTGTTGAATATCCAGGAAAACTTTAGGTTTTTGGGGATGATTCTAAAGTCACCCATGAAGAGGTGTAAAAAGGCATAAAGAGGCATGTTTTGCCAGATATTTTAGCCCTTAATGGGTTAAAGATTGCAAAACCTGCTCAGACTATCACAACACCAAAACATATGGGTCATAGTAGCAGGTCATTGTTTGCATCTCGGGCATTCATCATTAGTGGTGTTAGCTAGTTTGGCTTTGGTCAAGTAGTACCATTGAAAGACTTTGAATTGGATTAAACAGTGACTGCAAATAGATGTTGACTGAATTCGACTGATACCAAGGTCCCATACATCCTCCGAAATCTGCATGTTTAAATGATTCCCCTGATTATTTTTTTTTTAGAACAGATAAACTTTCAGGTTGCAGGTGGCAACGTGTGACTCCACAGTCTTTAGTGGTTTCAGTTTCGGAAGATGCGAAGCCAGGAAAAAGGTCACAGTGACACAACGGCCAAGCTCAAGTCACATAAGTCCTTGTGTACCAAATCGGCCTCATTCAAAGCACTTTGGCCCAAGCAGGTGGCTGGCTCCTCATTGTGTCTAAAGTTTAACACCAGACAGCTTCTCATTTCTCTGTCTGTCTTGTTTCCCGAGAACAACTTTGATATAAAAGCTAGTTATTGTTTTGAAAGATAGCTCCTCGAATCATTGTGTTGTTAAAGGCAATTACCGGTAATCGTTTGATTCTCTTACACGCGAACATCAAATGAATCACTACGTCAAGCCTCCTTGCCACGTAATGCGGTCTATAAATTTCCCCAGTCTTCTCTTATGTAAGGTCAACAATAAGATTTTGGTGCAATTTGTGTGTTTGCTTTTTTCGTGCCAAGGTTTAAAGTAAGTATAATGTATTAGTTGGAGTTTTGTACTTGCATAAAATATGTTTTCAGTGTCTGCAGTTACTTTTTCTGAAACACAATTCTGTACATCTATTGGCCTTTTCACCTTCCTCTACTTGTATTTCAGCACAGTGTGAATAGTTAGCCACCTCATGTTTGGGTACCACATTGCGAGTAGTTCGATGGCTTCACTATATTTAATACAATAGAAAGGCTTCAGCACAATTACACAGCAACTACACACAAGCCGCAAATTTATTTCAGTGACAGATGTGCCAACAAGCAATTGACATCAGAGAACTGCAGCGCAAGCTTATGTGGTTGAAGAGCTCTTTGAAGTTTCTGTTTGTGTGTAACAAACCGCAGACACACCTATGCTCTTGTGTCATTGGAGTGACCCAACAAGCAGGAAATGGGCTTAACCTTTTGGATGACTGCCATCTGCCTGCAGGGTGGTGACGCGCTGGGATAGGCTAAAGACAGTCACGGGACTTTGAAGAACTTGTCAGTTTTCCCGCCAAACGGAAGATTTAGTGTTTGCGTGTTGTATGCGTGTACATTGAGTTGGCCCCTTCCCAAAACATAAAATTTGAAATCCTTCAAATGTCACTTGTGAGCATAGCGTTGTTCACAAGAAGCCGTGGGCAGTCGCGGCCAAGAGGTTAAGATCACCATCTGCTTCCGGGAGGATCCGAACACGATCCGCGCCAGACACATGACTGAGGTGCCCTTGAGCAAGATCTGTTTTTGGTAGCTGGAACACTTGGTGAAGACCAGAATGAACAAGTTTCTACTTTTAGAGGGTGGCTTTCCTCCCTAATGAGTGGGCATTGCTTTGTTAAGAACTTAAATGTTGAAAATTTCATCCAAGCTTCTGAAATTCACTCCAGTTACTTTGGAAGCAGTACGAACAACTCTCCCTATGGGTTCCTTGTCCTTGATAGCAAGGTTTCCATACCAACAAAAAGGAAATGACAGAATCAATAAAACACTATTGAACATTTTCATTAGGCTTTTATCTACCTGAAATTTAGCAAGTTTTCTCTAAACAAAAAGCCATTGTTTATCTTTTTTGCAAAGAATCTCACAGTTCACCTCAAATTTATCTTATCTTAAGCCAACAGTCTCAAATTTTGGTGTTAAGATGGACAGTGAGTTGAAACTGGACCGGCAAATTGCTGCTGTTGTCAAATCCAGCTTTTTTTCATCTTAGGCGGCTGGCTAAGGTAAAGAATAGTCTATCTCAGAAGCACTTAGAAACAGTAATCCATGCCTTTGTTACATCTCGGCTGAATTACTGTAAGGTACTTTACCTTGGAATCAGGCAGTCCTTCTTCAAGCATCTCCAGCTTGTCCAAAATGCTGCTGCTCATCTCTTAACTGGTGCCCGTAATAGGGAGCACATAACCCCTATCCTGGCCTCTCTTCACTGTCTGTCTATAAAATTTAGAGTCCATTCTAATCGCGTAGGTAGTCTTGTGACTCGTTTTGGGCTTTTTGGTGGTTCTTACCAAGTCATTTCAAAATAAAATACTGCCTACGGGTTTCCTACGATTGTTTCATTTGTTTTTAAATCTCTAAATGGTCTTGCCCCACCTTACCTCGCTGAGCTCTTGCACCCCTACGCACCTGCTCGGTGCCTCAGGTCAGCAGACCAGACACAATTGGAGGTACCGAGGACAAAGCGGAGGCTTAGAGGGGATCGAGCCTTTGCAGTTGCCGGTCCCTCCCTTTGGAACGACCTTCCACAAAATATTAGGCAATCTCCCTCTCTATCTGCTTTTAAAACCCCTCTTAAAACCCATCTGCATCTGGAAGGGAATGCACCTTTAAATTGCGATTTGTCTTTTTCATTGTTTTAAAAAAAAAAACAAAAAAAAAAAACAATAGAACTTTGTCTTCATTTAATTTATAAAACACCTTTAAAAAAAAACAACAACAACAACTTTCAACTCAAAATGATAAATATAGCCGTTTAGATTTTAGAAATACAACTTTAAGCCATTAATCCCTTATTTTATACATGGACCATGTGTATAATCAGGATGTATCTATCTGCCTCATATTGCACTTAAAGTTGTGTTGCTAAATCCTACACGGCGATATTAGACATTTTGAGTTGATTTGAGTGTGAGAGAGCGAGCGAGAGAGCGCATAAGAGATGCAAACTGTGAAAGGCCTTTTTGTAATGCCAGGACAGGGATGGCAGGATGATTGTGTTATTATGTGAAAGTGCATGCAGTGGCTTCAATATGAAATGCATGGTTGGATGCAGTAAATGTTGGATTTTAAGTTCTATTGACTTTTATAACATTTACAGCAAGATATTTAATATATTGTTCTACATACTGTATATAATGTATGTCATCGCATGTGACAGCATATGCTCCAGACCTGTCCATATTCAAGAATCTTTGTAATTGTCACATTTTGTATCTCATTCATTCTAGATTTAAGAAGAATTTAAAGGCCTTCTACTTTGTACATCCAACATTTCGCTCCAAGGTAAGACTCATCATCCGTTAGGGAAACATTTTACTGATTTCACTTGTCAAAATGTACAAATTGTCTTTCTTTCATCATGATCCATAGATAAATATGAACAATAATAGGGAGTCTGCAGAGTGTTGTAAAGGTCTCCATTAAGATATTTCAATGCCCATTTCATGTGTTGTTCTCTGTCAAATTTTTTTTTTAACTATTATTACCCAACCATTTCAAGCATGTCATCGTGCCACATGAGTGGCATGACCCTCTATTGTCAAAACCTGCAGGTGTCCACTTGGTTCTTCACCACCTTCAGCGTGTCTGGCATGAAGGACAAGGTGCGTTATCTTGACAACCTGCAGCAGCTCTTCACCTGCATCAGGCCGGAGCAGATTGACATCCCGCCTTTTGTGCTGGAGTACGATGCACGGGTGAGCGCACCGCACACACAGGCAAACGCCTTTAAGGTGGGCTCAAGCTGTTTCAAGTGTTTCCAGGTTCATGCAAGGCTTTGAAAAGTTCCCATAAGAAATAATGTAAGAACTAATATAAATAAACACGTTCGAGGGTCAAACTGTCAGCCACATAAAACCTGTTTTAACTGTACAGGCATTTTAACATTCATAAACTAAATAAAAGTACTTGTCCTGAAAGGCATGTAATGTAGAGGGAACGGGAAGGTCTTTGCAGGGTGATGCTATTCATCTAATGATGTTTTGGAGGTACATTGATTTTTATATGAAACTGATGGTTATTTAATTTTTGTCCTTTGAGGTCCATTTCGAATGTTGGCATTATGCATTTCATGGTACCGTTTTGTGGTTCTCTTACAAAAAAACTAATGCTGTCAATGTTAAAGCGTTAACTACTTAATTAATCACAAAAATGAATGCATTAATCATATATTAAAACAGATTAATCACACTATTAATTTTGACCGCAGATGATCCTTTAGCTGACAGTGGATGGTTACGTTAAAGGTAACACAGGTTGTTTGAGCAATAAACATAACTACATGCATTAAAGTAAAGCATTGAATAAATGTTTGCATGTGACATTGAGAATATTTGTTTATGTCAAAATATTGGGCTCTTTTTTTTCCTCCATTTTAAATTATGTAAGTGATTGACTGATTAGAAAAAAAGGAGGATGAGTGTGTGCAGTTGATCCAAAAATGTTGAAGACGTCCTCATAACATTGAATGTCGAAAGAGTGAACACATAGCAGGTGCTCTTCAAATTTGACAGGAAAACAATGTTGATTAAAAAAGCCTTTTTAATGTATCGATTAATAGTGATGAATCACAATTCTAAGGTGTGATTTATTTTAAAAATGTAAACATTTGACAGCTTTAAAGAAAACACAAAAAAGGCTTTAGATCAGTGGGGTTAAAATTGGATTTCATCATGCGCCAGATCGTAGTTTTGGTTTCCACAAGAGGGTCAAAAGCCATAAAAATGTGGCATCTTCTTATCATATTGCTACCAGAGGTGGGAGCGTTAATGCATTTTGAGCGTCCTTCATTCGGCAAGCGTCAATTGTCACCCTTCCGTCCTCGTTAATTTGTCAATATCTCATGTTGAATAGCATTATAATCATCAATCCATCATTCGTCATCCCTCAGCGAAAAGGGCGTTCTTCCGTCAATATTGACGGAATGCCCACCGTCATTGACGGACTGACGGACCTTCCGTCAGGAATATCCACTTTTTTGTCAGGTTCGCATTGAACTGCATGCGCTAGGCCTTACTAGATACACTACATTGCATAACACACTTCCAATGTTATTGTTTGTGACTCCAATTAGTGTCATGGTGTCATGAAATAAAATTCCGAAATACAGCACAGGCAGGATCATATCTAAGTAAAATGCAGGGTTTATAATTGTGAAGAAGAGTCATTGTGCATTATAGATATGGTTTCAATTGAAGTGCAGTGTGTCAAATGGAGACCACTGATTGGCTATTAGCTAGAAAATGCAAATCATTCCTCCTATCAAAGAGATCCGCTGGCCGATGACATCACACTATGGCATTACACCCCGTTAAATAAGAGTGATGTGCTCATTTATGAGTTGAATTTGTTCATTGAATTCACATGGAACCTTTCTCTGCATGTTGTCAAGATAATAATAATTAACTGAACTTTGATTTGTGTTTTTGATATATTTTTGTAATGCAATAGAAAAAAAGATCACCCAGGCAGGTTACTGGAGGGGAAAAGTAATAACTGATTTGCATTTCCTGTCTAGCACAGCCAATTACAGCGATTGTCACCAACATTAATTTGCATAAAAAGCAAAATGACAGAAACATCTCTTAATACTGAACCATTTTAATCAAAATCACTGCTTTTGCACTCTTACGTTTGTTCATGGTCACCATGACTGTGGATCGCACCACAAAACATGACCTCCCAGCCTTGTTCCTTCTTGTCATGATGTGAAAGGCAATGATTTTGAGGGTCTTGGGTAAAGTGACCAATCCCATTAGTTTGTTATCTCAGTTTCAAGTCTTCCTGATATAGAACCAGAGAAAGTATTGGAAATGGGAACAACAACAAATGACTCACTTAATTTGTGGATGTTTGGCTGAGGGTGAGGGGGGGTGTATGTGTTCTAGGTAGCACACATTGATCACTTTAATCGCAACCACAGTGCTCAAGGCTGCGAAGAGCCAGCTTTGCTCCTCCACTTGCTCTCACTGAAGTGCAGCACCCCGTGAGGATGAAACCTTCAATGGAGTGTGACTGACTGGTCTGGATGCAGGCCGGCAGCAAGAAAACCAATCATGTGTTTGCATCTGATTGTGGTTGAAGAGGTTGGCTTCGTCCTTCACGTTGGCGCACAGCGATCTCGAGCTTGTTACATCTCTTGGACGCTTGTAAGCTTCCATAAAACCATTCTGACATTTTGAATGGCTCCAGTGGTGAGAAGACAACGCATAAAACTCGTGTGCAAAAGATTGCCATAATTGTCTCCCAAAACCCATAAAAGGCTAACGCTGTGTTCCAAATGTTGACGGATTTAAAAGAAATGAAATTCTACTTTTAGCTTTTCTGGGAAAGTTTGATACTATTTCTTTATACGTTAGTGTCCTGTCAATGGCTGTGAATAGGTTAACTTGGAGTTGCAAGTGACTCAGCAAGTACGACGGCTTGTGATTGGCTGACATGAGTTGGGCTCCAATTTCCAATCTTCCGCCATGTACAAAAGTAGCTTTGCCATTCCGCAGCTGAGGTTAACTGGCTGGTTTGGCGGCTAAATAGCAGCCACTCCTCAAAAACCCTCTAATCATCACCTCCGTTGTGGTGAATAAGTGACACTTATGACAAATATCATTGACATGAAAGGAGGATAGGTAGTAATTCAATAGCAAACTAAATGCTAAGGCTAATCCGTACTAACCCAGCGCTAAGCTATCATTAAATGTAGTCACAAAATGCCAAAATAATTAATCAATGCTGCAGTGTAATTTCCACTCGTCTTGCTAGAGCCATGTTTGTTACTGTTTGTTTGTAACCTACTATGAACAATAGGGATGTAACGATAAGGGCAATATCGTGATATTAAAACTGCCACAATATCGTCGTCGTCGTCATGTTCACAATATTTAAAGGGAACACATCTGTTTAAAAAAAAAAAAAAAAAGTCAGGTTGATTTCCATTTGTGCATTTCTAGTACCCTCTGGTGGCTAGTTTATTAGTGCAATTTAATTTTCATTAGCTATGCTTTGGCCTATGTTTAGAGGAACTCAATGTTTGCGTGCAAGTAAGTGCCTCATTATTATTAATAGAGATTGTAGGTGGTTTATATTCATTGCTGTTTTGTACAAACGCACAATATTGTGCTTTTTTTGGTATGAGCGCTTTTTTTTTCTTTTTTTTTTTTACAAAATTGTGACCTTTATTAAATTTCGCCAAACTCCCCACAATATTGTGATAATTATTGTATCGTGACCTTCATATCGTGATCATATCATATTGTGATGTTTGGATATCGTTACATCCCTAATGAACAGCAAATACATATCTTCATTAATACATATTCAAACTGTACAGTCTGAAATTAATTATCACGTTCTTCAGCCAGACGATAGCCCTATAATGCCCCCTTCAGACCAAATGTGAAATGTCACTTCACCCTGTGTGCCGTTTGAGTTTGATCCCAGAATATGTGTGTGCGTGCATGTGTGCGTGCGTGCGTGTGAATTTGTGCTTACTAATTCACCTGAAACCTAATAAAAATCCCATACCCTTCACCTTAACCGGATACTTCAGAGTCGTGAAGTTCAGAAGCTCAGGAGATAAGAGGAAAGATCAAAGGGAAGAAAGATGACGCAAAGTGAAATCCAGCACCAACCAGACACCACCTCCCACCCACATGGTGTCCAGTAACCTCCCACCAGTAACCTCTAAATTCCAACAGATTAGGGAGCTCTCAAGAGACCAAAGGAAAAACTAAAGACAGGAAAGAAGGAAGGAAGGAAGGAAGGAAGGAAGGATGAAGCAGACTGAGATCCACAGACACCAGCCTCCACTGATTCAGCGAACAGTGGTAGGGGAGAAGCAAATTCTGTTTGAATTTCAGTAGATGGTGGTGTGATTGATCTGGCATGCATAAGAACCTCCAGCAAAGAGAGGAGCCGTAAATCCCGGTCTGACAAGGCAAGCGCAGGTGTGGGAGCAGCAGGCCTCTGCCTGTGATGTTGGCGCCGCCTCCTGCCACACTCCGGAACTGCCGAGAGAGAGAGAGAGAGAGAGAGAGAAACAGAACCATGACAATTAAATTCCAAATAAAATTTTGCGGAGGCAGTAACTGGTTAAATGATTTCCTTTATGAAAGAAAGTGGCACGTGTTATAATCACTTAAGCGTTACACAAACATTCACATCAGCAAGGATGAAATGAAATCTAATCTATTCATTCAATAATTATAAATACAAATTAAAAAGATTCTGGATTTTCTTAAATTGCAATCATTCATGTCTTTCTTCAATGTAAGAAAATACTTTTAATTCGTGTGAACAGTAAATTGTAAATGTGGTCTTTAGAATTTGATTTTCTTATGGATTGATGGTAAAAAGAGATATTAAAATAATCAATTCATAGTTTTATGCATGGATATCAGGCTCGAAAAGAAAAATGGATTTGATATTGATTATTAAATGTTTTAAATCACATTATTATTTTTTAGGCAAATGAACAAACAGTATATGCCTAATCATTTGGAATAAACTATAATACGTACGTTAATGCTCGTCATCACTGTATTCATGGAAGATTTTCTTCTGTTTCGATCAAGCACCCAACAAAATGTTTTTGAAGTGAATTTCAATTGGGTTGCTGCACAACACGCCGCTCGTCGCTAAACGTGATAAGCAACGTGAGAGCGGAACAGCTGAGCTCAAAAGTCTTTCGAGGATACAAGTTTCCGCTGATAAAGTGCCAACGGGCAGTTTGACAGAAAAAAAAATTCTTGCAAACGTATCAGCTTCTTTAACCTTGTGCTTGGCCGACCAGAAAAGAGACACACTGAAATGTTTTTCCTTCTTTGATTTGTGACCCAGTTTCTGATCTCTCCATTACAGGTGAACGGATGTTCCCAGTCTTCCGGCCTGTGATGGCCGAACAGTCGCAGTCCCAATCCGTTTCCAAACGTTTTATGGTCGACAACCGCCTGAATCCACCTGAGGGGCTGATCGACATTGTGGAGAGTGAACAAAATTGCTGCAGTCCACTTGTTGGTGCTTTTCGTGCAGCTTCTGCATCTTGGAAACCAACATCCATATGACTCAAAGTTACCATTGTGATGCTGTCATCATGCAGCTAGAAGATGTCAGTGGTCTGATGCAACATGACATTCAGAAAATACAACAAGTTGAATTCATTTGGAAGCGACGAAAAGCCCAACGTGACTGGGAAGTGTTAACAGCTGATGTCGGGAATATCCACAAGATGGCGCTGAATTTCATTTTTAAATCTATCAAAAGCTTTACATTCATGCCAGGTACTTCCTGTTTGGAATCAACACTGTTCTCACGTGGAGATTTGTCTTGTAGCACGTTAATTTTCATTTCAATCTCAATCATGAAAAATCACATTGTCACCAAACTTTCTTTTTAATCAGATGTTTTTTTTCCCTTTGGTCACAGGACCTAAAATGATAACCTAATGATATTTTTTCTTCAACAATTGTATCCAGCAAATAGTCACGGCAACTTTTAACATTCTTTTATGACACTTCCAGCTTCAATCTTATTGTGCCAGATGAGAAATGTAAAATTAGCTAACTTGTAGCAAAATTGTGAGGAAACAAAAGTCATATTTTCAAATGTTTCCTTCAACTTCCGGCTTCAGCGTTATTTTTTGCCAGACAACAATCAGGCTGATCGGCGCTTTCCGTGTCGAGGCATTGGATTCCTACGACAGATTTATGGCAGCAAGTTAAAGTTGTTGTCATCGCTAACACGTTTGCTTCAAGTGGCCCCAAGGTGCCTGTTCGTCATTTGGACGGTTTCCGGTCCGCTTTTCCGATTCCGTCAACTTGGCGTCACGTTGCTTCAGAGTATACATGAAAGGAAATTGTTTTTGGATTTCCATTGATGATGACACTTTCGTTTGATCACTTTATTTACTGTTTTGCACACACCCGCACATTTTTTTTTCCCAAGTTGGCAATGATGAGAGGGTCTTTGTTTAATGGTCAATCAAAAATACAGAAGTACTTGAATTACATTCCTGTGAATGTTTTATAGTCTGTTTGACAACAAAGGCAACAAACAAAACACATTACAAATATTAAGTGGTCGCATCTTCATATTGCTTTCATCTTGACACTTGAGACTGAAATCAAAGGCTGTATTGTTTATCTGGACGTTAACCAAAACAAAAGTTGCGAGGTTTTTAAATTGTACTAAAAAATGTGAAAGTGTGAATAAAGTATATTAGGAGCCTGATTTTTCCCATGTAATAGTACGAAACTGATTATGAGCCAAATGTATCTTTTAAATTTTTTATTTTGTTTTACTTCCACAGTTAATTGTCAACTTTTTTTTATACTCTGATTAAAATGATCTGCCTTAGTTTGTATTATTTATTTTCTTGTGTGATGGGATAGCTGTCTACACCAGCAAAAAAAAAAAAAAAAAAATGTGTAAATTTATTTATTTATTGGTGGAAAATTGAGACAGTGTAGGGGCGAGCTACACAGGCAGCGTCTTTACTCTGCCTAAATGCCAGATCGATTCCATTCTGGGTTGGTGCTGTTCATACATAAGAGTGACGCGGAAAAATACCAGCTTTACAGGCAGTGTGAAAGGATTTCATGTGTGTGCCCAACAGCGTAAAATGATCCTTCTCACAAAGTGTTGAAAATTGTTGAGAATGAAAATGCAGGCGAACTCTCCAAGTTCTTGTTTGATGTTGGAGCGCTGCGAGCCAGACCGAGTTCGCTTGGAAGAACTTTGGGGCGACGAGTTCAAGCGCTTATCATTTCAGGCTGTGATGGCATCCCCGGAGGAGGAACACCGCGAGATCCTGAAAGATTCATACCACCCATATGGGCCGTTAAGTTGTCAAAGGAGACATTTGGAGATTGGTTCATGTCAAACTTGTGAAGTTCGGAGCATACTAGAGCTATGTCACTGCCTTTATATTTCCATGCATCCTTGGTGATGGGATTTCAACAATCCATCAGAAGCATTTATTTATTTTTTTTTCACGATAACACGAAAATGTGAACTAAAAAGCTCCATTTGTTTGTAAAATGTCAGGGTGACATCCAGGGATATCATAGTTTGGGAATTTTTCGTTTTAATTAGTTTTGATTTCGTTTTGACTTTTGTTTTTTAAATTTAGTTTGTTTTAATTAGTTTTCATGGTGGTTCTGTTGGTTTTTATTAGTTTTAGTTATTTAATAAATGTTTAGTTTATTTTTAGTTAGTTTCAGTATTTAGTTTTTAAAAATGTGTATTACTTGTGCGCAATATAAAAAAAAACACGAGAGTGACGTCATCTGAATGTGCTTTTCTTTTTTTGGCTGCTGCTAGGTGACGTCGCTTCTGTGTGACACACTTTCAAACGTCCTTATTCTGCTTAATATCAAAAATAAATCTACTTAAAATCATCCCCAAAGGCTCATGCATTAAATTAATTACAAAAGTACATTTTTACTATAATTAGAGTTAGTTTAGTTAATTTTCTAAACATCCATCCATCCATTTTCTTGACCGCTTATTCCTCACAAGGGTCGCGGGGGCTGCTGGCGCCTATCTCAGCTGGCTCTGGGCAGTAGGCGGGGGACACCCTGGACTGGTTGCCAACCAATCGCAGGGCACACAGAGACGAACAACCATCCACACTCACATGCACACCTAGGGACAATTCGGAGCGCCCAATTAACCTGCCATGCATGTCTTTGGAATGTGGGAGGAGACCGGAGTACCCGGAGAAGACCCACGCGGGCACGGGGAGAACATGCAAACTCCACCCAGGAAGGTCCGAGCCTGGACTCGAACCGGAGACCTCAGAACTGGGAAGCGGACGTGCTCAGTTGCGATTCAAAATTCAATTTTTTGTGTTCAGCAGCTTTGTAAGTGCAGTTAATGTTCATTGAACATAATGTTACAGAGGTCAACAAAAATAAAACTGTTTGATAAATAAACCTGAGTACTTGTCCCTACAACCTGGCTGTATTTTAAAGTGTGCTTTTGAGATGGAACCCCTTCAAAGATGGCAGTTGGATTCAACCACTTTGTGAAGTGATTTCCTACCACCTACACAACTGAGGGAGAATCTAATACACTGCAAAATTACAAGTGCATCTGTCATTTTTCTCTTGCGTTCACAGCTAGTCGCTAAGTGAGGATGGAGGAATCTACAATTATTGTTTAGTCTTGGCTTAGCTTCATTGCTTTTTGCTTCCCTTTTATCTGGAACAACGAACAAAAGGGTTCCTAGTGTCAATGATTGGACTAGTTTGAGCAACAAATCAGCCGTGGAGAGTCAACATGTTGACACTTCACGCATCGTTGGTGCAACCAAAGATATCGAATCAAACGCAGACTCAAAAAATTAAGAACAACAAACAGAACTTGATTATGTGCTTAAGCCGTCAAGAGAAATCATCTGCGACGGGCCTGATCGCCATATGTTGACTTTGGGGGTGCTTTGCTATCAGTGTTGCCGGTAACGCGTTACTTAGTAACTGATTACTTAGTAACGCGTTACTCAAAAAAGTTTCTTTCTAAAGTAACTAATAGTCTAACGCGTTACTTTATTCTACAAAGTAATCTGATTAAAGTTACTGTCCAGAGAATCAATGCGTTACTCCACATTTTCATGAAGAAGGCAAACTATCTCACTGTTGTAACTGTTGGATTGTTGTCAGGTGTCCTTAATTGACGTAATCTACTACTGGGTGTGGGCGGGGTTACACACCGGTGTTCATTCAAATAAATGGCTGTGCACTCAGTCACTATGTGAGTTGCATGCAGGCCGAACGCAAACTGCTGCTGTCTTGTGTTTTCCTCCGTCTGCCGGCATTTCCAAGTCCTGAGGCATGGCTGCGCCAACAGGTTATGGGCCCAGTAGTAGATACGGGAAAGATTTTGGAAGCCGATGGAATCGTTTATGTTTTGACGGAGATGAAAAGAATTATGAACTGTGGGAAACAAAGTTCCTGGCACATTTGCGTCTGCTCGATCTCAAGAACACGATCTTGAGTGAACCTCCCGATGCAGACATGGATGATGCAGATGAAGACACCAGTAAAAATGAAGAGGCGTACGCAGTTCTAATTCAGCTGTTGGACGACAAAAGTTTGTCACTTGTGATGAGGGACGCCGCGGATGATGGCAGGAAAGCGCTGCAGATCCTGCGCGACCATTACGCAGGTAAAGGAAAGCCGCGCGTAATTAGTTTGTACACTGAACTGACATCTCTTCAAAAAGGTGTGAACGAAAGTGTCACGGACTACATTATTCGCACAGAGACTGCCATTACAGCGTTGCGTAACGCAGGAGAGACACTGAGTGACAGCTTGCTGACCGCAATGGTTTTAAAGGGCCTGCCTGACACGTTTAAACCGTTCTCTGTTCATGTTACGCAGAGTGACGAAAAGATAACCTTCGCCGAATTTAAAACAAAATTGAGAAGCTATGAAAGCACCGAGAAGTTTGGAGCTTCGAGCTCAGGCGAGGATAGCGTGATGAAGGTTAAAGGAAGAGACAATTGGGCCGCAAAGATCACCTGCTTTAAATGTGGACAAAAAGGCCACAAAGCCGCGGAGTGCGCATCGACTGGAGAGCGTAGAGAGAAAAGACGATGGTGCAGTCTCTGCAAGAATGCTACGCATAAGGACGCACAATGTCGGCGGAGAAAGCGGGATGAAGCGAAGCAAGCGGTGGACGAGGAGGACCACACGTTCGCATTTAAGGTGCACGAGCCTGTCAGCACAGTGAATGCGAAGGGCCTCATGGTCGACTCAGGAGCGACGAAGCACATCATCACCGACATCGAAAAATTTGAGGAGTTTGATCCAAGCTTCAAACCTCAGCGCCACATTCTTGAGTTGGCTGACGGAGCGCGGACAAGCGGGATTGCGCTGAAGAAAGGTACGGCCAAAGTGCGCATAAGGAACAGCGAAGGCCGCGATGTCAACGTGAACTTGATGGAGGCGCTCTACGTCCCGTCATTTTCCCAAGACGTTTTTTCGGTCACAGCGGCAACGGGGCAGGGAGCCACAGTCATCTTTAAGGAGGGACAAAATAAACTCATCCATAAAGATGGTATGATTTTTGACATAAATACAAAAGACAGACTATATTATTTGAGTACCATTCAAAATGATATTGATGAGTGCAATGTGTGTTATGATGTCCAGACATGGCATGAAATATTGGGTCACTGTAATTATGATGACGTGTTAAAGCTGGAAAGTGTCACAAAAGGTATGAAAATTGAAGGGAAAAGTCAGAAATGTAATTTGAAATGTGAAGTGTGCATCAAAGGTAAATTTGCACAGAGCAGAAACACAGCCTCTGATGAAAAAGCTAAAAACATTTTGGAACTTGTTCATGCAGACTTGGCTGGACCTATAGAACCAGCTGGAAAAGATGGTTTTCGATTTGCTTTAGCATTTACAGATGACTACTCAGGAGCTATGTTCACTTATTTCCTCAAAACCAAGAGTGACACAGTTAAAGCTACGGAAAAATTTATAGCAGATGTTGCTCCTTATGGGAAAATAAAATGTATGAGATCAGATAATGGAACCGAATTTACATCTTCTTTGTTTCAGTCTCTGCTCAGTCGAAACGCTATCAAACATGAAACCTCAGCTCCTTACTCACCCCATCAGAATGGGACTGCAGAAAGAGCATGGAGGACTCTGTTTGAAATGGCAAGATGTATGTTAATTGAGAGCGGACTACCAAAAGAGTTGTGGACATATGCAGTACAAACTGCAGCTATAATTAGAAATCGATGCTTGAATAGACGTCTTCAACAAACCCCATATTTCATATTAACTGGGAAGAAACCCGATTTGTCCAAAATGAGAGCATTTGGTACAGAGTGTTTTGCCTACAAATATGATAAGAAAAAGTTAGACACGCGCTGTGAAAAGGGAATATTTGTTGGCTATGATAAAAACAGTCCTGCATTTTTAATCTATTATCCAAATACGGGTAAAGTAATGAAAAACAGGCTAGTGAAGTTTGTCACAAAGAATACAAATGAATGTGATACTCAGACAGATGATTTGCACGACTATTTCCAACACAAAATGAGAGCTGACCTTCAGCAACCGAAACTTGATTTGTCCAATGTAATTCCACAAAAAGTAAAAAGCGAGTTGTGTGAGTCCAATAGTGATCTAAAAAGTGATGAGGGAAACCAAAGTCCTCGCTATCCAAAGAGAGAAAGAAGACCCCGCAGTATTATACTGATTATGAATACGAAGTAAAAACTGAAGATGAAGGGTCAATAGATGTTGATTATTGTTATCGTGTAACTTGTGATGTTCCATTGACAGTACAGGAGGCTTTGAGCTCTTCAAAATCAGAGCAGTGGGTTAAAGCCATGAAAGAAGAAATTGATTCTTTAACAGAAAATGACACCTTTACATTAACATCTTTACCTGAAGGTAAACATGCAGTGGGGGGAAGATGGGTTTTTGCCATTAAAGATAACCCAGTTGAGACCATTTACAAGGCTAGATATGTGGCAAAAGGTTATAGTCAAGTGGCTGGTATTGATTATAATGAAACGTTCTCACCTACTCCTGATATGACCTCAGTCCGTGTGCTAATGCAACTTGCAGCTCAGTACGACTTAGAGCTCCATCAGATGGATGTTAAAACTGCATATTTGCATGCCCCTATAGATTGTGAAATTTATATGGAGCAGCCTGAAGGGTTTGAGGTGAAGTCGAAAACAGGAAAGAAATTGGTGTGTAGACTCAATAAGTCACTGTATGGTCTGAAACAGTCAGGGCGGAATTGGAATAAAATGCTTCATGACTGTCTAATTGAAAATGACTTTGTTCAAAATACAGCAGACTATTGTGTTTACAGTAAAGAATCGGACAATGAAAAGATCATCCTGATTATTTGGGTTGATGACATTATCCTTGCAGCGAGTGATTGTCAAATACTTCAAAGTGTGAAGGAAATGTTGAGAAAAAAATTCAAAATTAAAGATCTTGGGAAGTTGACACATTTCCTTGGCATAGATTTTACCCAGAAACAGGGGCAAGTAAAAATGGATCAGAAGAGATTCATAACCAAGATTTTGGAAAGATTTGACATGACTCACTGCAAAGCAAGATTAACACCATGTGAAATGAAAATGAAATTTGATAATGAGGGTGAACTTGCTGATTCAAAGAAATATCGTGAATTAATTGGCAGTTTAATCTATGTAATGACTTCTACTCGACCAGATTTGAGTTTCATCGTGAGTAAATTGTCACAATATCTTTCTGAACCAAAACAACAACATTGGGTAGCAGCTAAACATGTGTTAAGGTATTTAAAAGGCACAGTGGAAAAGGAATTGTGTTACAGGAAACATGTCAATCTTAAACTTGTGGCCTATGCTGATGCAGACTGGGCAGCTGATCAAAATGATAGGCGGAGTATGACTGGTTACTGTTTTAGCTTGTCTGAGAGTGGAGCTATTATTTCCTGGAAGTCTAAGAAACAACCCACTGTAGCTTTATCCACATGTGAAGCTGAATATATTGCTTTGTCAGTTACTACACAAGAAAGTCTTTACCTTGTACATTTACTTGCAGGAATGGACAATGGATTTGTGTATACACCTGTCACGATTTTTGAAGACAATCAAGGTGCTATTGCTCTTTCAAAGAACCCAGTATGTCGTCAACGGTGCAAGCACATTGACATTAAATATCATTTTGTCAGAGCTATACTTGGTGATGGGAAAATAATAATTTGTTACTGTCCTACAGATGGAATGGTGGCAGATATTTTTACTAAACCTGTTACTAAAGTGAGAATGGATGCATTTGTAATTTTTCTATTTGGTATTTAAATGTTTGTATAGATAGAAAACTGAATTGTGTGTTTAAGGATATGATGCACTGTTTTGTAATTATGTCAATTTAAGAACAAGTGGGGGTGTTGGATTGTTGTCAGGTGTCCTTAATTGACGTAATCTACTACTGGGTGTGGGCGGGGTTACACACCGGTGTTCATTCAAATAAATGGCTGTGCACTCAGTCACTATGTGAGTTGCATGCAGGCCGAACGCAAACTGCTGCTGTCTTGTGTTTTCCTCCGTCTGCCGGCATTTCCAAGTCCTGAGGCATGGCTGCGCCAACAGTAACAGTCACAAACAACTACGAAGATGAGGCAGAAGTCATTGATCACCACACTGAATTCAGCCATGGTCTGGTCATGAATGGTTTGCACATTCAAAACAAAAGTGATGATACTTTTACTACTAGTTTTATTAACCAACAGGCACACAACACAACAAAAAAAGTGTGCATTATGGACCATAAAAGTGGTAAAAAAAAATAATTTATTTCCATCCTCAACTGGTCCGTGAAGCATTATGGGATGAGGTCGTCTCCGCCCTCTCGCCAGGGGGAGTGACGTCAGACAAGTTACGTTTTCAGTAGGGGTGGAACAAAAAAACGATTCGACCGAACCATCGTTCGTCAAGGGGAGCTAAACGACCGTATCGGTTGCGAGTGAGGCTTTATGGTTTTCATAACAATAGCAAGAGTTCTGCGCCGTGCTCTACTTGTTTTGTTTACATTTCAGTAGCATCACCATTCAAGCTACTTCCGTGTTTCCGTGCTCGCGACACGGCGCGCGCGCGCGCAACGTGTGACAACATACAAATGGAGACAGTTAGCAGAAGCCGGTGCCGTACATCTCGGTATTTCCCATGGCTATCGAGTCCTCTTGGTGCACTTGTCCCGGGCCGGCGTTGGTACTGCGCGCGAGCCAAAAAGAATAACTCCCGTGACGATCCAATGCATGGATTCAAACGACACAGGTATGTCCCACAGCCAACACACCAGCTAAGCTAAAAGCACACTGCAAGTATCTCATTTCTCAGTTTGTGGCTCCCTGTCAATGTCTACAACTAGCATGAGCAGCAGATCGGAGAACTGAGACGTGCCCGCGATTACGACAGCCCAAAAAACAAAATATAAACAGTAGTGATTCTGTGGTCATCATCGTGTCTCAGATTAAAAAAACAAAAAAAGATGTCATACATTAACCAAAAATGAAAGTGATGACAAAAGAAAAAACAATTGTTAAATACAATAATTGTTGATTAAAAAGGGAAATGAACTTTTGGATATATTTTTGCATATATTAAGTGGTTAAAATGTGTTTGATAGATTTATTGTTCCATAAGGTGGCTTCATATTTCTTTTGGCTGGACAGTAGGTTTATTTCATGTCTTAAATTTATGTTTCTGAAATACTTCACAATGTGCAAATATTCTGTTTAATTGTGTTGGCGTCTGTCTAAAGGTTAAATATTTATATTTAACATTAAATTATCAACCTTTTGTTTTCCTGATCCTTATTTTGAAGAGAAAAAACAAACAAACCAAAAAACAATTATAACTGTCAATAACTACTAATAAATATTTAAACTGATACATGTGTACACACTGGAATAGCGGAACAAACAAACAATAGAGGAATTTAGGGGATTTTCATTTTCAACCTGGATAGATTTTTATTTTTTGTTTTATAAAAAGTATTTACGTTACAAGAAGTCAAGAGAGACTGCCTATTTTGTTTTTCATTAAAAAAAAACTTTATTTTCATGTTAAAAATGCACTTTCAATAAAGTATTTGGAACTCCGTTTCTACTGCATTATTTTTATGTTGAGATGGTGTTATCGGCAGCTGCTGAAAGTAACTAAAAAAGTAACTTTTAATCTAACTTAGTTACTTTTAAAATCAAGTAATCAGTAACGCAATTTAGTTACTTTTAAAACCAAGTAATCAGTAAAGTAACTAAGTTACTTTTTCAAGGTAACTGTGGCAACACTGTTTGCTATTCAGCAGGAGCACGTGCAAACTGTGAGCATGTTTCGAAAGGGAGATTGTTCACATGAAGACACAATGGCACATTAATGAGAACACATGCTGGTTATGGTCTATGTTTAGATTCTTTTTCCTTGTGTTGACTGTATGTGTCTGTCTTAAGTATTTTATGAGTGCGTTCAGTGAAAAGTGCCAGAGAAATCAAATTTAACGGCAGATATCGGCGACCAGTGCAAGGACTGGTCGCCTTTTAGTTGCATAGACACGTTGAGAGACAGACAACAATTCACCTGCACTAAATCAAGTCCAGAACTTCCTGCTCCAGATCAACGTTCAAGAGAGCTCAACTGATGCTTCACAATGTCAAAATGTAATCACATATATCAGAAGATAGACATGCCTTGCCCTGCGATTGGTTGGCAACCAGTCCAGGGTGTCCCCCGCCTACTGCCCAGAGCCAGCTGAGATAGGCGCCAGCAGCCCCCGCGACCCTTGTGAGGAATAAGCGGTCAAGAAAATGGATGGATGGATAGACATGCCAACATCAAAATTATTGTACGCTGACTTTGAGGGAAGTTAGTGTTTTGAGCTTATTTCATTATTCTGAAATGTGAATGAAATATGTGAGTTTGTGTGTGAACAACACACTTGGGTGTGTTTTATTTGTGCAGCAAACGAAAGGTTCGTGGTGCAAATACGTCACAAAATACATGAAAGTACAAAAGTAGGGATGTAATGATATCCAGACATCACGATAGGATATTATCACGATATGAAGGTCGTGATATGATAATTATCACGATATTGTTGGGGGGTCGGCGATATTTAAAAAAGATAAAAATATTGTAAAAAAAAAAAAAAAAAAAAAAAAAAAAAGAGCTCATACTAAAAAAAGCACAATATTGTGCTTTTGTACATAACATCATTGCACATAAACCACCTACAATCGCTAATAACAATATTAAGGCACTTACTTGCGAATGCAAGCACATATTGATCACTTCACAAGCAAATTGATCACTTCACAAGCACAACTCTTATGTTTCATGTTTTTAATGAAGTAAATCAGCACTGTGTTGGAAAACGTAAATGTTTATGCAGCTTATCAGAAGCTAGCATTGGTAGCTAATGCTCAACTTGCAGTTTTGTGTGTTCAGGAAGCTAAAGTTGAACTCTCAGATCTCATGAGAGGTTCACCATGTGGCCAACACTTGAGTGGGGCGAGCGCGCGCGTGCACAGGACATGTTTGCGAGAAGGAAGGCGCTGATGCGTGGAATGGCGCACGTTGTCTCTGTTTCGGCCACATGTCACCTGCTTCACGTCCTCTTGTGTGCTGGGCCCGCCCGCCCGGACTTGTTGGTCGGTTGGAAGGGGTGCAGGCGTGGGAGGTGGGGTCAAGCCAATTGCTTCTATTTGCGCAGCTTGTGTGGTTTCGGAGAGGTGGACAGTTTACATGAGCTGCCCCACTTTACACAGTTTTTCATGATGACATCGTTGCCAGTTGCCAGGATCATCAAAAGCCTTTAGTCAGAATCTTTGAAATCCAGCTTTAAGTCCACATGCTCTGTCCTCACGAGTTAGACCATTTACAACTTTATTTGAACTTGGATGAAAAGGAAAAATATATACATATCAATACAAAGCAAATTTTAGCTGTAACAGCATTTTTGTTCTATTTCAAAACAAGATTTTTAGTTTTTAGTTTTTTGAGTTTTGTTTTTTTTAATTTAGTTAGTTTTAATTAGTTTTCAGGGTGGTTCTGTTCATGTTTCTATTAGTTTTAGTCTTTAGTAAATGCTTAGTTTTAGTTTTTTATGTTTATTACTTGTGCACAATATTTAAAAAAACGCCATTATTCTGGTTTATATCAAAATAAATCTACTAAAAATCAGACTAAAACGAAGGGCATTTTTGCTATAATTATAGTTGTATATTAGTTAGTCTTGTAAACATAAAATGTAGTTTCAGTTATTTATTTTTTTATTTTTTTTAAAAAAGCATCTTTGCTTTTATTTCATTAACAAAATTGTTTTTTTAATTTTAGTTTTTTCGTTAGTTTTAGTTAACTAAAATAACCTTTAATAGCACCTGTGTTTTTGGACACCTTCCCTTACCTACTTTGTCCATCTCCAAACATTTTTCTTTTTATTTTATTTGAACTGAGTCAAATACCATTTTTAGCATATGTCGCGGGCCACTGAAAAATGGACGGCGGGCCGCAAATGGCCCCCGGGCTGTAGTTTGGACACCACTGTTGTAAAGCCTGTCGTGGGGGTATGCCAGTCACAACGCAGCACACACATCGACTTCAAAATTTAGCAGTAATAAATGTAATAATAGTGCATATATTTGTGGAGACTGGGGTCATTCTGTATTTTACAATTTTAAAAATGTGCTACATCAGTTACTTCATGTGAAAGATTGCCGTAGATATATGATGGAAGACAAGCCTTAGCTCACAATTTCAAGCACTTCTTCAGACAACAAAAGTACTTGGCATGTCCCAAGGTCACGTGCGCGTGTTTGTGTGTTTTTCTTTTGAAAGAGTTGACTCACACTTTGTAAACACCAGGCGTCCATTTCACAAAGCAGGTTTAGTGAGAACCCTGAGTCTGTTAACCCTGAAATGCGGGAAACTCTGCGTTTTCCATTTCAGAAAGGGTAACTGAAGCCAGAGAAAAAGAGGTAACTCTCAGTTACCATATTCACATGGTTTATGAACCTAAACTGGTCCGTAGCAAGTTTATCACAATGAACCTCGAGGTTTTCTCTGTCCCAGTCTTCTTTTAGCCACACATGACATTTGATTTCCTCATTCATTCAGTCAGCCTGGCATGATGTATTTACTTGTAAAAAAAAAAAAAAAAAAAAAACTTGTATTCACACTTCAAAATGTTTGCTTTTTTCTTGCTTTGTTAGCTTATTCTTTACTGCAAAACCGATATTTAGGTTTATGCTCAGCACTTTGTATACAGCAATGCTTGTTCTTAAAGCGTTTTATAAATAAAATTGAGTTGAGTTCTTATTTAAAAAACAAAAAACAAAAAATAGGATAGGGGCTGGATATTGGCTCTCGAGGACCGAACTTGGAGACCCCTGGTTTAGATGAAACAATTAGCAAATCCTTGTGATACTCTCCGGGTCATGTTTGTAAATGAGAATTAATTCGCAAACATTTTTACCTGGTTAAATCAAGTTTAAAAAAAAAAAAAAAAAAAAAAAAAAAAAAAAAAAAAAAAAAAACTTTATAAAGAAAGGCCTTTGGCTTTTTGTTGTACAGCGATATGCAAAGTAGCTGGCCAGCTAAAGCTAGGTGTTTTGTCTCTAAAATATTATCTTGATTAATGGAGGACGATGAAAGGATGAAGTCAACTTGAGGTTGGGATGGGAATGTGAGTGTCAAGGTTCGTGGGGGATCGAGGACCCAAGTGGAGGGAGGCAAGGCGAGGCGTGGCAGGGGTGCTCTCAAATAAGTTTTAATTTTAACAAACGAAGTGCAAACCAAGATACAAAATAATGCTTGGAGTAAACTTACTAATAGAAAACTAAACAGGCAGGACGGACAGGCACAGGAAACGAGGTGTGACACGGACAAAGACTCTCCCAGGACTGAACGAAAGCAGGGAACTAAATACACATAGTAACGAGACAACAAGAGACACCTGGACAGGACACAACTGGCTTGAGGAGTTGATTGGATAACACAAGGGAACGGGAAAACGAGCACAGGCGGACATGATAAAACTTGACGAGACATTGACAGAAAAGGACACAAGGAAAACATGACTAAAAAAGAAACCCAAACCAAAACCCAGATCCTAACAGTGAGAGTTGCATCATCAATGTTAATGCAACCTGGTTCATCATGTCCATGTCGGACATGGCATTGAATTTATCATTTCAATATTTCACCGCAAAAAAAAAAAAAAAAAAGCCATACTAAAAATAAACAAACCATTTCCTCAAATGTGGACACATTTTCTTATTTTAAGAAAAAAAAAAAATTATATATATGTCAATGTGGTAAACCAAATTTGCTCGGCAAGAATTCTTAAAACTAGTATAGAAATTGAGCCCCTACATAGCAATTAAAGCTTACATTGGGACACATTTTCTTGAAACAGAACATTTGGTTCCAACCCTTAATGCCTAACGTCAAGAAGTAAGGAAACAGGTCCCATTTTTTTGGGTGTTTGTTATGACCCAACAACGGATTGAACCTACAACTCCCAGTCTCAAGGTAGACACGCTACCACTAGGACACTGTGCTGGTAATGGATTTTCATGATATGCAGTTACGAGTAATGCAGTTCTGATTCAGCAGCCTTCAACGTTGCATGGCTGTGTCAATAATGTGTAATAATAATAATAATATGAAACGTGCTTGAAAACAAAAATAGCTGTGTTCAAACTTTAATTGGCATGTTACTCCCTAATTTCTCAATTGAGGAGTGTAATTGGTTTTGCTCTTAAAATAAGAAAAAAAAAAAAGTCTTCTGCTGGTCATTTCATGTTTGTTTGATTGTTTGTTTGTTTATTTGTTTGTTTGTTTTTTGTCTTAATACCAGCTGCAATGTATTATTAACAAAAAGTGAGGGATTTTTTTTCCTTAATTTGAAATCAATTTTATAATGCAAAAACTATTTGTTCATGATTATTTAATTTGTTGGGCAAAAAAAAATAAGAAAAAAAAAATCCCAGAAACATTTTATTATTATTATTATTATTATTATTATTATTAATAATATTATTAGTATTATTATTTAATTTCTTAAAAATACTTTCTTTTTTCTTCAGTGCACATTTTATTTTGTTTTATTTCACGTGACAAAAAAAAAAAAAAAAAAGGCATTTTTATTGCTACAGAAATAATATGCCGACGGAGCTCAAAAAGTTGGCAATGATGAAGCGCAAACAAGATGTTAACCGTGCGTTTATTTATGGAGCAGCAGGTGGTAAAAGTGTCTGAAAAAATGTGGAACAATAAGTGGACACATGCTTTAATGTAATGGGACTTTGCTCTCTACCACGTTTTTAACTTTATAGCTTATTTGCTCTTATGTTACTTCAGCTAACTAACAATCACATAAAGATTGTGTATGATCACAAAAGTGAAACGAGTCTGTCCAAATGAGACACCCTGTGGTGTTTTGGCGCCTTAACAGCTGCTGCAGGACTCAACAAGCATTTCCATCTTCCATTTACATTTTTTTTCACTCGCGTGTCAACGTGAAGGGAGCGGAAACATCTGTTATAGAAGATTAACGTCAAATATATGCGTGATAGCAACCGATGACTTTGTTTTTGCTGGCTTTAACACTCTGGCTAGCCACACATTAGCTTGTATTGCTCTTGCCAGACGTTTGTTACATTATATGGGTCATTTTCCTATAATTTGACTAATAAAGGTTTATTATTTTTTATTTTTTAATGGCACGTTGGTTTTATGTTGATAAATGTCCACAAATCCTGGCACTTGAGATGACAGAACCCTCTGATGTATTAGCAGCAACATAATGAGGGTCTCAAGTTCTCAACAATGAGACAATAATATTAATATTTTCCTCATAATCGAGCAGCCCTAGTATGGTGCTTTGATAACTAACAAGCTCCAAGATTACGAAGTCACATGACCAGATGATGTTTGCGTGTGCGTGCATGTGTGTTATGTTTACTTGGTGGCCAATGTGAGAGCTCAGCAGCTGTAAAACATTTTAGTGCCAATTCCCCACTGTACAACAGCGCCCTGCTGCTTACACTTTACCAGCGAGGCCTTTTTATGGCGGCGTCATCATTCCTGTAGCATGCTAAGCTATGACGACCGCAATCATGCATGCAGCGTCAAGTCACACACAAACCTGCTAGCTAAGCTACATCGGCTGCTTGTGACAGATGCTCTGTGTATGTGTGTACTTGTTGCTTTTGAATTTTTGCTTGTCGTATTTGTTCTTGACCTGAAACTCCACCATGGAAGCCCTGGTAAAAGTTTCAGGACTTCTGAAACCCAGAAACGAAAAACAAGTGTCAGCAAGTTGATGTTCTGGTTCGAGCGAAATGTAAATGAGCAGAATAAACACAAGTGCTTCTTGGTTTATTAGAACAGATGTCACAAAGAGAGCATCATGAAAGACTTTGGTGGGGCCTTTTTCAATTGCAGTGAGCTCTTGACATCGATTCAAACAGGAGTGAGGAGTTTCAAACACATTTGTTTTTATAACTAATTTTGAGCAGTCGATCAAGCATGACATCAATTCATGAAAATGTCCAGTTTTTATTGCAGGACAAATGGGAGGCGGAGTACGCCGTGTTGTGAAAGGGATATTTGACTCATTGAGCCATTTTTAGGAGTAAAAAGGGAATAATTTGTTCAAAATTAATTTGATAACTTCTAGGGGTGTGAATTGCCTAGTACCTGACGATTCGATTCGTATCACGATTCACAGGTCACGATTCGATTCGATACCGATTAATCCCGATACGAATGGTCACGATTCGATACCGATTAATCCCGATACGAATTTATAAGTCGATTGTTGCGATTTTTTTTCATTCATATTTAGAAAATACTAATCAGTAAGCTTGTAGAGTGTAAGATTTATATGAAAATGTATTATTTATTTATCTGAAATTTCAGTCTTATAGAGGTTGTAATCTGTTTCATGTTTGAACAGCATTAAAATAAAAATATTAAGGCTTAATGTGCCGTTCATATAACATTCTTCCATGCTCAAGGTGTGAATCCTAAAAAAAAAAAAAAAAAAAAAATCAAAAAAAAAATCGATTCTGCCGATTATTGAATCGATTCGAGAATCGCGCGATGTAGTATCGCGATATATCGCCGAATCGATTTTTTTTAACACCCCTAATAACTTCATTATTTTTGATGTACAATTAAAGGTGTATTCAAGGACCTTTGTCGCTGCAGGTGAATCATCTTAACGATTAGTTCTCGATCCCTTCAATTTGCTGTAACAACATTACTCGTAAAATAAATATTAAATATTAAAAATAAATGTTTGTAAAGTTTGTAGGGGTGGGGGGAGGTTGGGTTGCAAGAGCGCCTATGCGTGGTTTGTCCCCTGGGTAAATTTAGGGTCCTCTCCTGGAATCCATATTGAGTGAAATTAAATAAATTATTCCACGTACACGGAACTAAAGGCAGATCTAAAGGCAAGTTGAGGGGCCGAGAGCATCCAGTGCGTAGCCGGGATCGATGGAAATTTTCAGTCCTCTTCCGGAGCTTATCTTGGGTGAAATTAAATGTGTTTTTTTTTGTTTTTTTTTAAATCCAGGCCCCCCAGGAAAGCTCCCTGGTGCCGTTGGGGAAGGTGAGAGTGTGAACATTTTTTTTTTTGATATGATTTTGTTTTAGGCAGCATGGTGGATAACGGGTTGGCACGTCCCCCTCCCAGTACTGAGGACTCCGGTTTGAGTCCAGGCTCCGGCCTTCCTGGGTGGAGTTTGCATGTTCTCCCTGTGTCTGTGTGGGTCTTCTCCGGGTGCTCCGGTCTCCTCCCACATTTCAAAGACATGCATGGCAGGTTAATTGGGCACTCCAAATCGTCTCTAGGTGTGCTTGTGAGTGTGGATGGTTGTTCGTCTCTGTGTGCCCTGCGATTGGCTGGCAGCCAGTTCAGGGTGTACCCGCCTACTGCCTAAAGCCAGCTGGGATAGGCTCCAGCAACCCTTGTGAGGAGCAAGCGATTAAGAAAATGGATGGGATGGATGATTGTTTCTTTTTTTGGCCTAATTCTATATTTAGCTTCCATGGGATTTACTGCACCACACTGTGGTTTACTGAAAGGTGATATTGCATGGTTTCAAAAAATTATGAAATTAATATTGTTATAGATGCCAGGGAACCCATTGGTGAAGAAATGAGCCCTTTATATAGGCCTTTAAAGGCTTAAATTTATGGAGACATGCATTAAAAAAAAAAAAGTCCTGAAGTTTATGGCGAACCATAATTATTAAAGTGGTCTGGCTGTCATCAGCATTAAAGAAGAAATTGCTCAGAAAATGTCATATGATGATCTCATAGCTGATTTTGCAGCCCTGAAATGCAGACATGTGCCTCGGTAGGGCTTGTAACAACTGGTGCTTGCACTTTAAAATTTGTATTTAAAGTTCCTTATTTATGTTTATTTCCAGATATTTATTTATTAATAATACTGGTAATTTTACTATAATTATTATTTAGTTGTATTTTATTCGCGTATTTGGTGTCATTGTTAGTGTTTTATAAAGAATTACTTTTCTTTTTTTTCTTTTTTTTTAAACATTAAATTTTATAAAATAAAGCAAAACCTTTGGAGCGCCACATAGTATTTATACTTAGAGCACCAAAATGGCTGCCCCTGATGTAGATGATGGACTATAATATGAAACTGTACCGTTCAAAAAGATAACTGCCTGGAAAGGCCAAAACATCTATGTGCAGCCTGATAACCATCTCACAAAAAATATTTAATTCCCAGCGCAGTAATGCACACTCGAAAAAGAGAATTGTTGAACCAATTTAAGATTACAAAGTGAATTGTTGACCAAATGCATAAAATTGCTGGTAACACACGATTGAATTAAATCCATCCAAAGTGAATATCCATCCATCCATTTTCGTGACAACTTACTCCTCACAAGGGTCGCTCGGGGTGCTGCAGCCTATCTCAGCTGGCTCTGGGCAGTTGGCGGGGTACACCCTGAACTGGCTGCCAGCCAAGTGCAGGGCACACAGAGACGAACAACCATTCACACTCACAAGCACACCTAGGGACAATTCGGAGCGCCCAATTAACCTGCCATGCATGTCTTTGGAATGTGGGAGGAGACCGGAGAAGACCCACGCGGGCACGGGGAGAACATGCAAACTCCACCCAGGAAGGCCGGAGCCTGGACTCAAACCGGAGTCCTCAGAACTGGGAGGCGGACGTGCTAACCTCTCTTGTTTATGCTTAATAAATTTAAAACAACATAACTCATGCTGTTTCTACAAAGTACTGTCTCAAATATTCTCCAGTTTTGATACTGTAAATGTATAGGATCGTATGCCGAGAAATGTTTCTTGGGAGGAGCAATATGGTGGACTCGCGACTTCAAAAGTCTTGGTTTATCGGCTATCCAGTCATATATATATATATAGATCAGTGAATCTACCCCATTGACCTTCAGTGAAGACAGATCCTAGCCCTCTCGATTGCGTACCGGTGTCCTTGATCCAATACCGCTAAAGTACACACATTCACACAAATATTTAGCACTGAAATAAGCTTAAGTTAACTGCAGTGTCCTGACAGAGTGTCGGTAATGACACACTGGATGTTTTAGATTAACAAAAACTTTCGTTTAATCTTTCCAACGGTTGAAATGATCCAACTCAGCACTTCCCGTTAGACTCCATTAGTTTTCAATGAAAAGTTGGTAGCGTTCTACTCGCTGGCCTACCCATAATACATCGCGCTGTCAAGACGCGCACTTCGTTTACTGAAAAACAGACAGGAAAAGGATTTCTGTCTAGTTGTGATCTATCACACCTTTCGTTGAGCTACACGTCCACTAACAAGCTTCGTGATACCTCTGTCTGTTCCCTCGGTTTCCGGTTATTGACAAAATGCGTTCAATAAATGTACACTTTTAGCCACTTATACATTGGTCTGGAGCATTCTTTATTTCTACTATGGTAGCCAAACTTAAACTTGATTTTTGTCATGCTCACTTCGCTTATTGGTCGTGTTGTCCTGCTTCTAATTAGCATTTAATCAGGGGAAGAAAAAAAAAAAAAAAAAAAAAAAGTTCATCAACTGTGGCTACATGGTTAGACATTTTTTCCGTTGTGTGCGCTCAAAGCCTAGTATGGAAGGCTTGTTTTGAACAACTAACGTACACACAATTTACAAAAGTTTGTGCTTGTCACTGACCTTATTAAAAAAAAAAAAAAAAAAAAGGCAAAGGCACAAGTTGCGTTCAATATATTTTATTCATCATTTCCTTTTCAAGCACATTTCCCGCTCAATGTGAACATTTCCAATAAGGAAAAAAAGTCAAGTGAGGTCAAAGTGCTGACAAATGGGGGAGGGGGGGAAACCTCAAACGGTCGTCGTATTTACCACGGCGACAAAAAGTTTTCTTCTTCCAAAAATAAAGTTCAGTGTGACACATTTCAGGTATATGGCCACTAGCATTCACTCACACAGCTGCAAAAAAAATAAAAGAAAAAAAAAAAATTAAAAAAAAAAAAAAAAAAAAAAATCTTGAGAAAGTTCTCATGGCATAAGACCACTGACCATCCGCCACCACCGTTGAGCGAGCTAAACAAGACTATTTGTGGGCGCCACTTGCGCCTCGCACAGAGTACGCACAACGGAAGCAGCAAAGTTTAACACTGACTAGTTTTACAGCAGAAAGAGCTCAGAAAAACAAAAACAAAAAAGGCACTTCATCCTAACATAGATTTATCCCTGACGGCAGAGTGACAGGCACACACCTTCAGTCATCAGAGACAAACGGCGTAAACACAAACACAGGCCTCGTGGTTTCTCCCCACCGCCCCAGTTCTCTTACCATTTCAATAGCCACAATGTTTGACAAGGCACAGCGTAAACAACCTGTCCACAAACGCAAGCAATACGTGTCAACACTCAGTGATTGCCAACCACAAACGTGAGGCGTTTTAAGCATCACGACGTGCAAAACTCTAATCACAAGCGTGACCCGCCAAAAAGACAAGAGTCGATTGCATTAGACTGAGGGTGCTCTAAATGGATTCACCCTCTCTAAATTAAAAGTAAACCAAAAGAAAAAACAAAAAAGGAACGATAAGTGAGGTGGGGCAATCAATCCCTGAGCAATCGGCTCATTAGCTTATTTATTTTCCTTAAATGCCAAATGGGCCAAAAATCCCTCAAGGGGAGTGCAGGAAAATTGTGAGGGGGTTAAGGGAAGACAAGAAAAAAAAAAAAAAAAAAGTATACATTAAAAAACAAAACAAACTGCAAACACCCACCAGAGTTGATCTAAACGAGGGATTGCGCTGGCATAGCTTCATTTAAAGGGTCCAAATGGAAATAACTTGTCTCTCCCGAGCATCATAATTACATGAAATCAACTAAAATCTAAAAGCAAATTCAAAAAAAAAAACAATTTTTGGTCCAGAGTGGGAGCAGGCGGCATGTCACTCATGCAGCCAGCCGGAGGGGGTGGGGTGGGTTTAGGGTAGCCGGGCCATCCACACCCTCGACTCCAGATAAGAGGTGCTGCTGGTTATCTGGCGCAAACACGGGCAGAGGCGGCATAAGGCAAGCGATTCCAAGAACAAGGCCGGGGGCCGGGTTGGGGCCCCTTACGTAATAAGCCAACAACAGTGGTGGCCGATGTTGCTGCACAAGGCTAATAATAGGATGATGTCATCAACCACACCTGGTATCCTGACCCACATGACCACACATGGGGTTCAGTGTGGTGGTGGTGACCCCCCCCCCCCCCCCCCCCCCTTAAAGACAGGGTGAGGATAATTATAGAAGCAAGCTCTGGTTGCAGGGTGAAGGTGGGGGCTCGCCACGTGCTTCTGCTTTTAAGGAAGACCAACTGGAAGGATCTGAAGCGACTCGTCGGGCCTGTGAGCCGACGAAGAACACAAACGACAGACAAAAACCAACGTGTGCTTTGTGGTCACAAAGTGGCGTTGGTATGATCGGCCGTTTTGATGATTCTGCTTCAAGGTGTGACAGGCTGGCCTGTCTAATGCCCGCCCTGCCCACAAGCACGCCCGCCCGGTTGAGAACACCGTGACGCGCACGCAGTCAACATGACCAAGATCAATTCACTCTGAGCATATTAGAATTATTTTTTCTTTTTTTAAACGCCTAACAGGCACTTTTTACCCCCTTTCTTAGTACACCTGTGAAACTTTTCAAGTCCTAAATTAAATTAAAAGAAAATGGACTCCTTAGAACATACCAGAACCACCAACCCAACCTTTTTTTTTTTTTTTTTTTCCTCTCCTTTTGGGCCAACTACCACTACTACACATTCCCTTAGATAACATTTTCAAACATTTTTTCCCCACCACTTTTATGTAATCCCAGGAAGGAAGAAAAAGAAAAGAACAAAAAAATAAATAAATCAAAATTTAAGGCTTCATCTTCATAAGCAGCCCTTATTTGCCTTTTAAGGAGCCGTTCGTGGGGTGGAGGGCATCCAGCAAGAAAGAAAATTGGGAATAACACTTAAAAATATCACATTGATGCATTAGAAGAGAACGAGAAAGGCTTCCAAAAAAAATGAAACGCTCCGTGACCTGCTGACGTCTCCCCGCCCCCCACCACCTCATTGCGTCAGTTGCACGGCAGCCACGTGGGAATGTTCTGGTTGGCCACGTAGTAGTTGCTGAAGTTGTGGTCGCGCACGTACGGCGCCGGCTGGTAGTAGCAGGTGACGCAGGAGGCGTCGGGGATGGCGTTCTGCTCGGCGAGCACGCGGAAGGCCATGAGCGAGATGAGGTGCAGAGTCTGGCGGCGCTCGTGGCCCATGAGGCAGACGGTGCTCTCGTTGACCACGCGGCGCAAGATCATGAGGTAATCGTACTTGCTGGACTCCTCGCCCACAAAGTGGCTGTGCAGGTACGCCTCCACCTTGCGCTGCTGCTCGCCGATGTCAGGGAAGTCGATGAAGAAGCGTGAGCACATGTAGCGCTCCAGGCCCTTGAACTCCTCCTCGCTGGCGGGCCGGAAGTCACGCACCAGAAGGTTGCAGTACTTGAGCAGGCCACCGCCGCGGATCTCCTCAGGCCGCTTGGTGGCAATGAGCTTGTCGCGCAGGTGGCCCAGCGCAGCGTCAAAGTCGCCGTACACGCTCTCACCGCTCACCGGCGGGTGGCGCTCGGGCGACAGGAGGGGCGTGCCGCCGCCGCCGTCCGCCGCGTAGAAGGCCAACAGCGAGTCCAGGACGATCTGGAAGGAGTCAACGCTGAACTCAAACTGGCGGCGGATGCGGTCGACGAACTTGAGCTCCACGTTGCGGCCGTCATTGTTGGACAGCGAGATGAGGCTCCAGCGGTCGTGCTCCGTGTTGACCTTGACCAGCTTCTGCACGTAGGCCTCCTTCAGCGTGGCCGCCGTGATCTTCTCCTTGTTGACGCCCTCAGGCAGGAAGTCCAGCAGGGTGCCCAGCACCACGTCACGCACCAGCCTGAAGTCGGCCTCGTGCGGCAGGTCCACCCTGAAGATGACGTCCAGGTCCTTGTAGCTCCAGCCCAGGTCCCGCACCAGCACGTGGCTGGCCGTGGAGCCGTTGAGACGCACGTCCTTCACGCCGACGCCGCTCAGCGCCAGGCTGGAGCGCACCCGGGCCACGATGTCCTTCAGACGCACCTCCAGCGTGGGGAAGTTGCCGCGGCCGTGGACCGGCACCACCTCGCTCAGGACCTCGTCCAGGCGACTGATTTGCTCCCACGACAAAACGCTGACGGCGGCGCTCGCTGCCTCTGTGGCGTCCATCTTCTTACGTTTATTTCAACTGAGGAGCAAGCAGAAACATGACCGTTAGGGCTGGGTCTTAAATGTCGCTATATCCATATTCCTTTCCATAGCCCTATATAGAGTCATAAAACCATGAATCGATACTTTTACTATGGCTTATTCGCCCCGTAAATTAATGTGCCAACCAACCCACCCCACAAAAAAGTAAGGTAAGAATTGGACATAAAAACACAAAATGTGGATGCATAATTATGTACTATGGCTGACTCTCATAATACCGGTAAATTTATTTTTATTTATTTATTAATCACTGGATGTCAGGTTTACCTGTTAGACATCTATTAAGACACTAAGTTCAAAGCTCGCAAGGAGAAAGGAGAGGAACTGATTGTTACAATTCACTACTGCACTCTCTGGGGGGGAGAATCCTCTCCTCACCCTCTCTTTTTAATTGGTTTTCACGCCCCTAGTTACATGTGTTCCAACCCAAAAAATGCAAACTTATATTTACAATTATTCCTACTCTGTAACCTTAGTATAAAATCTGCCACAGGAATGTAAATGTGTTTTTGCCACTTTATTTACACAGCACTGTGGTTGTAATTGACGGACTTCAATTATTATTTATGGTTTTGATCAGGTCATGTTCAATTAAAAAAAAACATGATTAATGTATATGTATTGGATTAAATTATAAATGTAAAATTTGACAGAAGTTTCTATTTTTGCAACATTGGTACTTCTTGAAATAGCTTCCATATAAAAAGTAAAATTAGTATTGCATGAAATTGTTAACTGAATCAAAAATCAATGAATCGTAAATTGAATCGAATCGATTTTGGAAATCTGAATCGATTCCGTGGTGACGGTAAATAGTTTTTTCATTACATGGTACTTTTGATTTCATTTTGACTTTTGTTTTGTCAGCTCGGTTTTGCCCATATCTCACCGAGCGCATCAATGTTTGTCACGATTTGTTCCAGGTTGCCAGTTGTTCACAAACTGGTTTTTGTCGCCACTCAATTTTGAACATGTTCAAAATTTATTTGTGACAAGAAAAACACCTTTAGCTTATATTTCACTGAGGGGGGGCGAACATTCACAAAAGGTGGCTAATGTTTATTACTCGTCAGGGCTCGTTCAAGGTCATAAACGTTTGCCAGGCGTTCATATGATGTTGGCCAACAGTTTTAATACTTTTTCTTGTGGCACGTTCAAAACTTCCTTGCTACAAGAAAAAAAAACAAAAACAAAAAACATGGTGAATGTTTAGCAAACATCTGCCGAACGATTGAGACTTTGAAAGAACCCTGAAGAGAATTCAACATCTACTACCTTCGAAACAAGAAGCAGCAAAATTGAAGTGGTCATCATTTTATGATTTTTCCTATACAAATTTAAGAAATATTTAGATAAAATTTGCATTTAACTTGCATGAAATTAGCATATACCATTTATTTCTTGATTGTCTTGACTATCTATTATGACCAAAACATTTTAAATCAAAAACTTTTGAAAGTTGGGCTTCCGTCATCATGGCTGTTTAAGCATGGCAGACATTTACACGTATGAAGCCAAGGCGGAAAAAAAAATAATACATAAAAAAAAAATGTAATTTCACTTTTTTTTTGTTTTACATCAATATCTTTACCGTTAGTACAGTCCTTCCCAGGGGCAGAGCTGGGCGGGCTTGTTGCCATGCTGGGGGGTGGGGCACGAGTGATCCCGTGGAACATGCTTTTTATTTTTGCCATGCAAGAATAACGTGTAATTGCACATCCACTACAATAGGTGGCATGGCAGTAGGGTGATCATTTCTTTTTTCAGGTAAGTTGATGCACTTCAACTTTTTTTTTTTTTGTCACAGACTAAAAACGATGTCAAACTTCTTTGTTTGAAGTGATCTAGATTTTTTTTTCTAGTGTTTTCCACCATGTTAATAAGGATAAAAGGTTATGCAAATGTGCACTTACAATAATTTCTTAGACAAATGATACTAGTTTTATTCGTGACAGTGACTTGAGGGGGCAGAAAGTAATTGAAAATACAGTAACCCGTATGCTTACTGGAATAATGATGATCTCATCAATTTCCAAAAACTTTCCAAGTGTGAAAAGTGGGCCCATTTGGTTAGAAAATTAACCATACATTCCGCCAACATCTACGAGAGCATTTAAAGCGCAACTCAACTCCAAATTAACTTTTTTTTTTTTTTTTCTCCTTCTGATAAACTGTATAAACGAGTGTCTACTAATGCTGTCTACATGACCTGGTCATTCATTTCGACATAGTGCATGCTTGTTGAACAATTGGGGAAAAAGAAAAGGGAAAAAAAAAAAAAAAAAACTGTGTGGCGCCATCTTTAGGTTAAAGGCTGTACACAATTTAGCTGGTTTTCCTCTTTGGACGAGCACGCAAAAACCACGTTACTTCTGCGCGGCTGATGTAGTCGCTCTGCCACTCATTGGCTCAGTCTCGTACACGCCTCCTTAGCGCGTTGGAGTTGATTTATTAGCGTAGCATTTGGTTTATTTAGCTTAGCTTGTGGTAAGATAGAAATTATTTCGATCATAGATTTCACTTCTGCTGTCAATCAAAGCCAGACCATATCGGCAACGGCCTTTTTACGGATCTGAAGGCCGATAAAACTGGTATCACAATGAGTGAGGCAGTGAAGGCTTGCAAAACATAGTGAAGTTTAGTTTTGTTTTTTTTTAAGTCAGGAATTATAAGATGTTTCGACAGTTTGTACTTATCGCACACAGATTTCAAACATTCAGACATTTTTTTTTTTTACTGTCCGCAAAGATCTTTTGAAGCTTTTTACAAACCCTGACGAAAACCCCCAAATTAGCTAAATTCGCATGCATTTGTCACTCAGTGAGCTACAAGGAACTTGTCATTTATGGATTTACTTAATTTTCCACGTCATAAAAAAAATGATGTTGACACTGGGAACTCCCTCCACTTTTTATAACTAACTAACTAACTAACTACATATATACATAATAGGGGTGTTAAAAATAAATAAATAAATAAATAAATCAATCAATCAATTTGGCAATATATCGCGATATTAGATCGTGCAATTCTCGAATCTATTCAATGGGCGACCGAATCAATTTTTAAATATCCATTTTTCATGGAAAAATATTCACCAAAACGTCTTAGGGTTCACACCTTAAGCATGGAAGAATGTTATATTAATGGAACATTAAGCCTTAATATTTTATTTTAATGCTGTTCAAACATGAAACAGATTACAACCTGTATAAGACTGAAGTTTCAGATTAAAAAAAAATAATACATTTTCATACAAATCTTACACTGTACAAGTTTACTGATTAGCATTTTTTCAATTTAAATTAAAAAAAAAACATCGCAACAATCGACCTATAAATTAGTATCGGGATTAATCGGTATCGAATCGAATCGTGACCTATGAATCGTGATACGAATCGAATCATCAGGTACTAGGCAATTCACACCCCTAACACAAATACATAAATGAATGAATAAAGTTGAAATTTTGGAAAATTATTTACAGTAGAAAACTATAGCGAGGTATTTACTTGCTTAGTTTTTAACTTAGTTTAACACATGCTGATGACCCCCGCGACCCTTGTGAAAAAAAAACGGCTAAGAGAATGGATGGATGGATGGATGGATATGCTGATGACCCTGGAAGCTACCCACAATTTTTGTTAGAATTTTTAAACAAAGCTGTCAATTTTGTCTTGATGTCTTGAAAATTAAAATAAAGATGTTTTTATGTTGACGCTAATATTTTCTCTTTCACTGCAAATGAATATTGGCTTGAAATATCGGTTATCGGTCTCTTTGACTACTAATAATCGGTATCAGCCTTGGAAAAAAAAAAAAAAACATCGGTAATTTATCAAAACAATTAGGTGTATCACCAGTAATTTTATTTCACCTATCAATTTCTCATAGCAAGCAACAAACTAATGTGCCGTGGCACAACGTTTACTGAACCAAGACACCCATGTTACAATCAGAAAAATGTTACAAAACACCACCAAACCAAACAAAGATCTTATCCAAATTTAATTACAGATTGACTCTGTGAAATCTTGGGCCATTTAATTAAACGCAAAGTTGAAATACTTGCAGGAAGCAAAGTCTTATTTTTTTGTATGAAACCATTTAGCACCTACAATGACATGATCAAACTAACCTATTGCAATATTTCCAAATTGAGAGGCAATGATTTCCTTCCATCCATTATTTTTTTTATTTATTTTTATTTTTTTAATACAGTTATACTAGAGTTGCTGGCGAGCTGAGTCGAAAGCAGCTGACTGAGGGCAAGTGGCTTGGTACTAATTGGACTGGTCATCAAGTCATTCGCACATATGGAAAATTTAGAGACTTTAATTAATCCGATAACTCAGACAAGGCAAACTCCACACATGAAGACTGGAGTCCAGGATACTGAGACCCAACTTTTGTATATATTATGTGTGTGCAGTTTTTACACCAGGCTTTAGAATGTCTAAAATACTTCATAGAAATAATTTCCTACCCTATAAAATTGTCTACGTTATGAAATGATCTCTGAGCATCAGCACGTGTACAAAAGACAAAAAAAAAAAAAAAGTTTCGGATGCGTTTGAATGGGAGCCAATGAGATCAGAGTAAATCGTGTGACGTGTAAACAGTGCATGTGTAACAGCATCCCACGCGTGCAAACACACAGTGCGTGAGGCTTCCAGAACAGCTCACGCGCTCGGTCCATTATGCCACTTTTCCAGAGTCTTCCTTTTAAAAACAAAAACTAAAAAAAACTTTCACACACTCGCACAACCGCATCCAAAATTAACCAGCCGGGATCGAGTGAAAAGTTACATTCAGAGTCGTTAAAAGCTTTGGGCCACCCCCACAAAAATAACATTTAAAAAAAAAAAAAAAAAAGGGCTTAAAACGACAAATCGGGGACGCCAACTAGCTGGGTAGCAGGTTAGCTAGTTAAAAAGTTAGTTAGTTAGTTGACAAGTTAGCTCGCCCATATGGTGACACACGGCACCGAACATTTAACACAGCTGTTTAGCATCAGTCCAAAAGACAGCGGAATGAAACGTTACGTTCGCGTTTTACGTTCTAAACATATGTTTTGCCATCGCGAGTCATTTTTGTATTCATTTAGCCCGACTGAATCGAACTTTCGAGACTCTCTTGTGAAATGTGAGAAATACATACGTTTACAAAGGAGTTCCCCGCAGTCATTCAGAGTGTGTGGGGAGGTGTAAAAATCGGCTGAAGATGTTGCATTTCCTTCGTGCACACGCAGAAGCCAGCATTAGTCCACGCAGGCTGTGACACCAACACGCGGCGAGCCTCAAAAAGTTCGCTCTTAAAAGCTTTGTGCCTTGCAGTTGGGAGTGCAGCGGTTTTATACAACCGTGGGACGACAGCGAAGAGCAGATGAACATCCGCGCCATGAGAGAGGCCCACACTGGATTCCTTGTTGTCTCCGCGTGTTTGTGTTTTTTTTTTTTTTTTTAGGTCTTCGAATTTAAAAGATAACTAGAACAAGGTATAAGAAAAAAATATAACATGTATGGGATTTCTTACAACGTGTTGGAGCGCTCTGTTTGTTTGTATCAATGCGCCGTATGAGCCCACTGATTGGTCGTCCGAGTTTTGCGTTGCCAGGCGACCGGAGCAGAAGTTCCAACTTTTACCTTAGAGCTGGCGACTTCTGTAGTTTATTTAAAATTGTGTTTATTGTTGACAATTGTTGGCTATTGAGTGAAATTAACCTGCTCATCAGATTGACAATATGCATAAACAAGTTAATGGTCACCAAAATGAAAGTTTTTGTCATCACATTTATGACCAATTGTGCTAAAAATAGTAACATAACCCACAATCCCATGAGGTCGGCCATTTGAAAGGCTGCATTTACTGAGAATCCTATGTTGACAATAGCGCTTGACATTTCACATGTAATCCCTTTGAATTACAGTAGTCAGTGGAAAATTAAAGTATCGCCAAAATCAGGACGTTGGAAAAGTCACTCAACAATAAGGTTTTTATTTTGCTACAATGAGAAATCCACTGTAATTGGCTGTGAAGAGTACCAGGTCGACAAGTCTGAGTGGAGTAACAATCATGACATCTTCCCAGTAATTTCATGAGACGTCTGATTTTTTATTTTATTTTTTTTACCCAGCCCATTTTACACCTTTGAAGGATTTTCAGAACTACAAGACTAAAGAAAGCTGTGACCGGTTGGGTTGGTTGGTTGGTTGGTTGGAATAGTCACCCTGACTGATTCTGAAGGCCGTGGGCTAGGTTAAGATTTCAAATTAGGGTTACGGTTTCCAATTTACGTTTGATGCCAGGGTTAGGGAGTTCAAGATGGCACAATGTTTTTAAGTTAGGGTTTAATATTTATTTTCAAAAGTGTTAGGGTTTCAATTTAGGGTTAAAGTTTCAGATAAGATTTCAAGACAGGATTAGTTTTTTTGTTTTTTTTGTTTTGTTTTTTAATCAATACAGATGGTTTGGGTTGCAAATGAAGGCGTCAACTGCAAGCCAGGGTTAGGGTTGCACATCAGATTTCCAAACCAAGGTCAGGTTTTCAATTTTTGGTTTCTAGACAGGATTCGTTCAAATTAGGTTTCTAAAACCAGGTTAGGATTACAGTATAAAAAAGGGGTTATTATAACAATTAGGGTTTCGAAATTTTGGTTTTAAACCATGATAAAACAGATTGAACAAGATTAGATAAACGTGCATTCGAGTTGTTGGCTGTGGTTGAAAAGATTTCCTCATTCATATTTGTTTGATCTTAAAATGAATGCTGGTCCTGTCATTCATGATGTCATAGTGAGGTCAAGATACATATAACTCCGGTGTGCGTGGTTGTGTAATGTGTACGTCAATACGAGTCACACTGAAAGAACATCTTGCTAAAGGTAACACGAAACTAGCAGAGGAAGTGTGAGTGTGTTAGTGCATGTGCCCGTGAGGGGGTGGTCCTTACAGAGGGGGTTCACATCAATCGTGAGTCAGCAGAAGAGGAAGCTAACGGGGCAGCATGGGAAATCCCTTCCGATGGAGTGAAAGTTGATTGACCGTATCTTTCATGTTGCAGGGGTGTCCAAACTCTTTCATTTGAGGGCCACATACAGAAAATCAAAAGGACGCAAGGGCCACATCATGTTATGAAGAGAAATTGTGTTTAGTCCTAAAAATTGTACAAATAATTTATTTGTGCTTTTGCATATTTAGAAAAATGCTACAGTATATAAACCATTTTATTTGTAATATGAAAGGAGGGTTATTATAGTTTTGGAATTTTTCATTTTAGTTAGTTTTCATTAGTTTTCAGGGTGGTGCTGTTAGTTTTTATTAGTTTCAGTTCTTTAATAAATGCTTAGTTTTAGTTAGTTTCAGTATTAGTTTTTTTTTATGTGTATTACTTGTGCGCAATATTTAAAAAAAAACACCATTGGCTGCTGTTAGATGATGTCACTTCTGTGTGACATACTTTCAATCGTCATTATTCCGGTTGATATCAAAATAAATCTACTAAAAATCACAACAAAGACTAAAATGAAGGACATTTTTGCGAAAAATATAGTTTAGTCAGTTTTGTAAACAAAAAATGTAATTTCAGTTAGTTTTCGTTTTTAAAAAGCATTTTCATTTTTATTTTATTTCGTTAACAAAATTGTTTTTTTAATTTTAGTTTGTTATTTCGTTAGTTTTAGTTAACTAAAATAAACTTTAATAGCACCTGTGCTTTTCGCCACCCTCTCTTCTTACTTTGACCATCTCCAAACATTTTTGGTTTTATTTCAATTGAACTGAGTCAAATGCCATTTTTAGCATATGTCACGGGCCACTAAAAAATGGACGGCGGGCCGCAAATGGCCCCCGGGCCGTAGTTTGGACACCACTGACTCAGTTGCTATTTAAACCACATTGTTTCCAACTGAAACGAAATACAAAATAACAGTCGCCAGAGTTGAAGCCCATTTTTTTAGTAGGCCATAACATCACTGGCGGCCATCTTTCGTTGCCACTCACTCAGGCCCCTAACTTGAATACACCGATTTCTTTGTGGTCTTTTCATGTTATTTTCTGCCACTGTTTATGACATATACTTATACCAATAAGACTGGGAGAAGCACTATATGTACATTTCATTGCTAAGAAAAAGACCTAATTTGCTGTTCTCTGGGTGCTACTCAAAAGATTTGTCTGAATCAGTGAAAGTAAAGCCCAACATGAATGAATTAATTTGATAACGCCCCCTAAATGGACCCATTTTACACAAAAATGAAATTATTTAAGGCATTTTTTTTTAACAGGTTCCTGCGTCTATCGATCCGAACTTATTAAGATTTTACATTTGCCAGTGGTGGTAAGTATCTTGATACTGTATATGCCATAAATGTGTGCAGTTTTATTAATGGAATAGTGGCAACAGTATTCAAGAGGGAACTTAAAACAGTCCTGAGAACTGTCTGTATATCCACCACATTTCCCATTCACCTGTCTGGTGTTTGAAATGTTGTGGGGGAATACCAAAACAGTGAATGAGTAAACAACAAAAGATGATCCTGCATATTAAAAATATGGAACAGAATAATTTTCAGGGAATAGGATATCACACTGTTTTATGGTAGATGTTTTTATCCAACTTATAAAAAAAAAAACACGTTCCATTTTCTGTGAAACATCAGTTAAGGATCCATTTATGAAAGTCACACGGGCATTTAATACATTTTGAAAATATAAGTTGTTAATTGTGAGGATAAACTGGTCAAAATTGACATAACGTGGCCATGAGTGATAAAACATTGCTGGCACATTTCAAGAACGTTTTTATCACGATTTGAGTTTGAAATTTTATTCCAATTGTTTCCAATGAGGCTAATGAATTGGAAATACGACATGAAAGGTCACGGTTTTTTATGTCACTACTGTTTGTTCCGATGCAGCAGAACGAACCTCCATTAACACATTAAACACACGCGCACATGCACGCAAACATCCACGTGCAAACACAAAGTAATCCATTAATGGCTTGACTGGGATCTTATCTCTTCTCGGTGAGTGAGTCAGACAACTAACAGCTCACGACTTCCTGTGACATCACTTCCTTCATGCTCATCTTGTTTTTCCACACAGTGCTAACAGCAACTTGTTGAAAACAAAAAGTCTATAATTATCAACATCTTTATCACAATCAAGGTTGTATTTTAGTGCATGTAGTTAGCACGAGTTGATAAACATGTCTGCCAAATGTCCTGTTGCTATGTGTGGGAAAGTCCGCATGGTAACACACCTGTTGGCAGCCCCCCCACGTCATAGACAAGGCTGCATTTTCACTGCTGATTGGTTGCTTCATCTGCTGGGTGATGCCTCCATTTAGGGAACTTTCTGGAAGCTTGTTTGTACACGAGAGCCCTACTGTGCACTCTGAAGTTGACACTTCCAGATCTACAGTAGATGTAAAACATATTCGTAGTCATTTGTCATAAGCACTTAAATGTTTGTGTGTTCGAATGACTCAATGAAACTTTGTTAATCTCTTCATGTCCAAAAAGAAAATGATTGACCGTGAAAACATTAATAGTACTTGTTTGAACATATTTACTTTTGTTACAAAAAGAAGAATCGCTATAAAGATTTATTCAGTAGTCAATAATTCATTCTACAGCATTTGCATCCCCCCTAATTTAGATCAGTAATTTGTCATTGCAAGACAATTTTAAACGCAAACATCCCAGATTTTTCAAAATCAACATTCACAATGTCAAAACAACTAGGGTTCCTCCTCACTTGTAGCAACAACTTTATTGAATTTGTGTCGGGCTTTTAAACATATTTACATATACTTTTTCTTGGTAGTTCAGTAAAAATACAAAGAGAGAACACAGTCACTCATTGGCTGGCTCGCTTCGGCCACATGGTGGATGAGATTGTGAAAGTTATGATGACCGACTGAGGAAAGTGACATATGAAAAACATGTATGCATATTATCTGGCCCAAAATGGTGCACTTCCCCCAAATCGACAAAGAGCGGATTTTTTTTTTTCCTCCATTTTAAATAACAATAATTTAACAAACAAAAACTCTCATTTACATTTGCACAAAAGGATTCCAATAAAGCATGGCTCTCAAACAGAAAATATCACAGAATTTTGTGTTTCTTTTCTCTTCATGTGAAACCTGAGGAAAGGTCATTTTGTCAAATTTTTTTTGGGATTAAAAAGAAAAACCACAAAACATCTGGGGATTTTCACTTAAAAGCGACAATGTGTAATCTCACATTCACACATTCAGCATCTCCCATTCGCATTTTCATTGTAATACAACTTCATTTCAGTCCTGCGTCAACCTTTCACTTCACAGTTGCAAACTTTTTAGGGAAAAAAAAAAGATTCACAATGTCTTAAATTAAGAGAGCATAATGGCACAACTGCATCACATTAGACGATAAGGCTTTAATTAAGCAATTAAACAAACTTAAAAAAAAAAAAAGTCACGTGGTTAAGTGCAATTCAAGACTGCATCATTGTTGTAACTCAATTAGGGCTGAAACTAGCAATTTTAATAACTGATGAAGTGGTAGATTATTTTGTCAATTCATTGATGAATCAGATAAAAATGAAGCATGTTTTAACTTACATCATTATATTCAATAGGACATTGTTTCAAATTGACTACAGAAAATGCACAAATAGTTACCGGTTTGGTCCATACCATGTAGGAAAATAAGCAAAAATGTTTATCATTGTTTTCCAAAGTAAAAACAAATGGTTGCAAGTTTTATTTTTAATTCAACACAAATTGAGGCAATAAAGAAATCAGAAAATATTTACTGTCGGGAGGCTGAAATTTGGAAGATTTTTAAATCATGTACACTAGACAAATCCAGTCCTATTTTTGTCCTGATCGATCTTCAAATTCTTTGAGAATGTTTTTGCCCAAACACCTTCCACGTCACTGAAGAAAGAATACAACAATTTCCTGAAAAATGAAATTGAAAAATTAGAGTACTGTGATAATTTTCAGTTAATTAATTACCAAAATAGATGATAAACTCCAAATCAAATACTTCATCTCATCAGGAAATTGTTTATTTTGCTACTATCCTTTGTGTGTCCAAGTGTAGTTTCAGCCATCACTGATTGTGCAAATTAGACGATTGTGAAATGTGACTCGCTTTAGCTGTCAGCGTTTACAGCAGATTTTTTTTGGTTCATTATTAATAAGGTTTTTTTTTTTTTTACCACAATCAATTTTCTTGGAGCAAAAGAAATTAATGCCGTGAGAGCAAGTCAGGACCTTTGGATATAAACTTGTGAACAAGCCAACTTAATCGATTGAACGTAACATTGAGGAAAAGATGGAAAATCAGACCACAGGACTGCAAATTAGATTAACTTCATTTCAGAACGCTGATGATGGCATAAAGTTGATGGATTAAAAAAAAAAAGGCAGGAGGTGACGGAAAAATATTTAACGATGAATGAAGGCAGCGGCCAAAGAGTCAGAAGATTGTGCGACTGATTCCGCTCATCCTGAACATCAGTTTTGCACAAGATGAAACAACAGATGAAAAAAGGATAAGATTTAAAAAAAAATAAGAGTGGGAGTGTCAAAAAAGCAGCATCCAATCATAGCGTAGCAGCAGTTTTTTTTTGTTTTTTTTTGTTTGGAGGCAGGGATATATTTAGTTGGAACAATGATGAAGCACGTCTGTTGTCCACTCTGAAGGATTCTCACCTGCCCAAAAAAAAAAGAAGATGGCTGCCAAGAAGATTGTGGCATGAAAACAATAGTTTCAATTTAAATGGTGCGTCCCCATGAAAGAGAGAAAGATAAAGAGTTTGGTCAAACAAACACCAAACATTTGAACAAAAACTAAATGGTCCGCTCTGGAGCAGCAGAGTTTTCAGGGAGTCTTCAGCTCCGATATGGTCCACGTCCGAAGAACCTGATCAAAGTCTGTCCAGTGTTTGTTGCTGAGGGGGGGTCTTTTGTTTGGGCCCTTCAATGCTGCGCCGGTTCGCTGCCCGGCAGGGTGATGTTGCCCAGGTGGAGAACAGGAAGCGGATGGGCCTCGGTGTTGAAGACCCAACTTTCCAATGGCATGAGGTCATCGCCGGAGAACAGCAGGTAAAGATACCTAGCAGACATGAGGTTGGGGAGGGGGCACATGAATTAAGAGTGATGCAATGCCAAATGCCAACAATAAAAGTTTGTAAACAATGCAGTTTGTTTTCATCATGTGTAGTTGTTGTTTTTTTTCCCTTTTCAGGAAATGGCTTCTGACAAATGACAATACAGCGCCACCTGTTGCTCTGGCATGCACTCAACAGTCGACGAGCTTACTTGAGCGTCTCGGCCAGAAAGAAGCTCTGCTGCACGTCGTCGTAGGTCGGGTTCGAAGAGTAGACGTCCTTCACACCCGAGAAGCCGCCACTCACCCTGCAGTACTTGTCAATGGCCTGTAGTAGTAGAGGAGACATTTGCTCCCTTACTGGTTCCAAAATATACATTTTGTAGTACAAACTCAAGTTAACTTATACAAAGTGCTACACATGGAACAAAAATAAGTCATGCAATAAAGATAAGTCAAACAAGAATAACAAAACAAACAAATATAAAGTGCAAGGGAGATTTGCCTGACTGCTGCCAATAAAGAACATGTATAGTACAGGGTTTTTCCTGTGTACAAAATTCAGAGGCGGCCACCTCCACCTAATTTGCTCACCATCTCCAGCCTGAGCCACTGATATGCTAAACATAGCGCTCCAGGTGTGTTGATTGAGCTCAGCAGGAACGCTTTTTAACTGCAGTTGCAGTGTTGCACCATTATGAGGTGCTATATCAACAGAAGTGCACTGGAAAGACCTGAAGCAACAACCGAAGAAGAAACCACATATATATATATATATATATATATATATTTTTTTTTTATTTTTTATTTTTTTTGTTAAACTTTAATGTACTGAAGAAGAAAGATCATGGAGCAAACGTTGCACACGCCCATTTCCAGGTTGCGAGGAATAGGTGGCGCGCTCCAGCTCCAACACATTATATACAATAAACATAATAGTGTTTTACAACAACGCTGAACTATATTTACAATTTAATATGTACCAGTGGATGAATTTTTAATGATTATAGTTAAAAAATGGCAAAAAATAATAATGGCAGCTTTGCATTCAATTTAATTTCTAATTTCTATTCCCTGTTCGTAAAATGGTTGCAGGAGGGCAGCCTATAATCGTATCTGTCACTGCTACGAGTACCAATACTAGGGTTGTGCAATTAATCGAAATTCAATTACAATTTCAATTATTACACTCCACAATTACAAAATCTGTATAATCATAAAAAAAAAGATTAATGCTAATTTTTGAGTTCTTTAAATTTTTACATTTGCACCTTTTTAAAATTTTAAAATAATTTAATTATTTTTTTTCCCTACAAAGGGAACTTGCATAATTATAGTGTTTCAAAGAATTTTATTTGTCTTAAATTATTAAAATTAATCATTTTTTACATTTAAAAATAGTTTTATTTTGTACCAAAAAAATAAATGATCATTCTACTGCACAGTGGACATGCTGCACTCCAACAGGTTTTTGCCAACATATATAAATAAATATATATTATAAATGTATATTATTATATATTGTTTGGTCCAAAATGAACTTACATAATTATAGTGTTTCTATTTTTTTTAAGTGTTAATATTTTTAAATGTTTAACAGGATACTTGACTCAATGAGTCATTTTCAGCAATAAAAAGTTAATATTTTGTCCCGAATTACTGTGATAAAATAATTATTTTTCATGTACAATTAATACCTTTAAAAAAAAAAAAAAAAAAAAAAAAAAAAAAAGATTTTTCTACTTGCTGAAAATGGCTCAATGAGTCAAGTATCCCTTTAAACATTTTCTTGTTTTGTACCAAAAATAATAATAATAATCGGTTGAATAATCATTATTTCAATTATTGCCAAAATCATCATATTATTTTTTTCCATAATCGAGCAGCCCTAACCGATACCTTAAAATAAGACTGGTATTGGCCCCCGATACTGATACCTGGTATCGGTAGTCGCACATCATAGGGAGATACCACCTTGGCCTCAATTTGAGCCAGGAAAACCCCTGAATGTATATACGTATATTGTTTTACAATAATGTGTAGAGGGATCCAACAACTTATGTGACTATGGGGCCAGGATGGCCCATTTTTTCCAATCCAAAATTGCATGTATTTTTACGAGGAAAATGAAACTAGCTTGCTTTTATGGAGGTTATTCATCTGTAGGGCTGGGTCTAAAATATCGATATATCGATATCGAATCGATATTCCTTTTCATAGCCCCAATATCGATTCATAAAACCATGAATCGATACTTTCAATGCAGCCCCCCCACCCCCCGTAAATTAATGTGCCAAATAGTGCTCGACCGATTAATCAGCCGCCGATTATAATTGGCCGATTATTGGCCTTCAAACATCGGCCAAAACAATCGGCCGATTATTTTCCCCTTAAAACGTTATCAAAGAAAGCCAAAGTTTCCGACACTGTGAAAGTATCCTGAATGCATCATTTTGCTTGCGTAGCATTAGCAACTAGCAAGTGTGTAACGTATGTTATTCTGTTGTCCCGAAGTGTCCTTTAAGCTGTTTAATAATACCGCAGTTGGAGTTAACTGTAATACTAAATACACAGCGTTAAGAATTACATCCACTGTATATTTTAATACAAAACATGCTTTGTTTTTAAAACATCGCAAGTCTAGCGCGAACAGGAAGTTAGCAAATGCTAACGGGAAGTTAGCATCGATTTCAGGAGTGTTTTTCCTTCAAATAACTAATCGAATCGGATGTTTATTTAATTCACAGGCTTCATATTCTTTTCTATTCCTTTTGTCACGTTTACATAACAGGCACAACTATCACCATCCTGCCACATGAGTTTGAGGGTTACCTGTGCTGCTTCCCAGCCCCACTGGCGGTACTTGGGGTCGTGGGTGAACCGCCACATGTACCAGTAGGTTTCAATGACCTCGGGCCGCAGGATGTAGTACTTCTCGTTCTGCCGCACAGCCACCGCCTCCAGGCCACTGTCGAACTTGAAGGCCTCGGGGCCAAGCTTCACCACTGCAGGGGAACAGATGATCATTGTCTCATTTGAACAATGTTTCTCACTTTTAGAAATGGAGCGAGAAAATTTTGGAAGTGAAAAATTCTTGCTTTAAAAGTCAGTCCAAAACAGCTGTTTAAACTTCATCTTTGGACTATATGGTCGTTTGTTTCAGGGTACTTTTAGCAGAACTTGCTGAAGTGAGTTCAGGGGCAAGTACTTTTGAGAGCTACTGGAAACGAAGTGACTATAGAAGTACTAGTAGTACAAGTACTACTGTACAGTTATTTTTTTTTAAACTTAATGGTTATTTATCCAGGTAAGGCAATTAACTCATTCACTGACAGCCATTTTCACATTTTCACTCTCGGCTGTTTCCTGGATTTTGACTGATTTTGTAATGCCCACAGAATATTGTGTCCTATTGCTCTAAAAACATGGAACCTACCAAAGGAAAGATTAAAGTCTCTTCTTTCATCAGGAAAATTTCTGTTCCCGTTTTGCAGCAATTAGCATTAGAATATAGCTAAGTTTCATCATTATTCACAAATAATTAGAATTGACCTTTCGCAAACTCCGCCCCCCAAACGAGCATTGAGCACACAGTCAGTCACGCTTTACTCAGCTCCCGATGACGTCCATAGTCTGATTGATTTTATTTGATGGCTTACGAGACTGCTAACCACCATAAAACTTTACGGAAGAAGAGTGACAACCATTAACAAGCTCCGGACCTCCAAAATGATGAAGCGGTGTGCCTACGGAGTATGTAAATCGGACTGTGCTAAGGTAAGACTATGCTAACTCTATCGGGCTAACTAGCTAGCTGTAGTGTAGTTTGCTTTCGAAGCAATAACAAAACGATATCAAAGTTATTGTAGTTACTATTAATGAATAATATATATTACTAGAATGTCATTGACATCTAAGTTAAGCTTGTTCAGTCAGTGGTTAATGTTAGTTTAATGTCTTCTGTTAGCTTTTGCATTTGTCTAAATGTTGCGAGCTAACGTTAACACAAAGCTTCGTCAATTTTGGAAAACTTAGTGTCCTAATAAGTGGCCCGAGCTTATCTTGTTTTCATTTTTCATGCAGCATTTTGTGAACGGACACCCGTCTCCGGAGTATCCCAACCTTGTGCTTGCTGTACAAGTGTTGAACCAGACAAGGAAACAGCTCGAAGGCTGTTAACCTTAATTAAATCCATGGCTAGGGTGACATAAATATTTTTTTTATGATGGACAAAGAATAACAATGACTGATCTGATGCTTTCAAAGACAAACCCCCCCCCCCCACTAATGTTTAGCTAGCTATAAACACCGAGGTTTAGCTAACTTGCTGACCTAACAGTAATCCTCATATTTTAACAATACTAGACTAATATAAGTAAGAAAACTTACCCGGCAGTACAAGAGCACGACTGGTCCATAATGCTGTGCTGGTTGCATCTGAAGTATAGGTCATGGGGTTCTCAGATTTAGCGTGCGTCCTGTATGTTTCCCCTTCGCTGGCTAATTTAATATTATGACTATAACCCTCCACTGCATATTGTAAACCTTTTTGCCTCGATCTGGAGGATATTGCACTGATATTGCTCCAAAAGAAATCACTAATACACGCCGGTGTAAGTCTTCCCGTCACGGCTTGTGCTGGCGGAGTCACCAAGCTTGACGGACTAGCAACAGTAACTAAGGGGGGCGGAGCTTATGCGAAAGGTCAGTTGTGAGTATTTGAGCGTTTTTTCAAGATGGCCCTGGTTGATCTTTACTCTGCTCCCACCTGCCGGCCGCTTGTGTAATAACCACTTTTTTTTTTTTTTTTTTTAACCGTTCTGTGCAGTTGAGAGACTGCATCAAAGCCTTCTGTATGCTCTAGCATAAAACGTAATAATACATCTTTGGGACACTTAAAATATTTAAAATAGAACGTATTTATACGTTTTTGGGAGCAAATGAGTTAAGAACCGATTTTCATTTGCAATGCCCAACATTGCTAAAGTATCAAGTATGTGTAATTGGTGTTAAATTATTAAATGTATCGAAATTTTAAAAAGATTTAAGTCCAGATTTTTAGTCCAGTATGACAGTAAATAATGTCAAACTGTCATGTAAAACTTTATCAGCTCATAAGTTTGATTATTTCATTTAAACATATTATTTCTTATGGGAAAGACAGCGGTTTCAAAACTGTTTGACTTTAGAGGGTCCAAAAATGTATTCTTTTACATTATCACATAAAAAAAAGAAAAAGAAAAAGAGATGCAAATATGACTTAAGCAATCACAATGTGTCATAGAAAAAAAAAAAACAACAACTCGGGTGCTACTTGCACAAATTACAGCTCACCCAAAATCCCATTCCTTGATCTTGTTGACTTTCTGTCCATTACTGGCCCCTTCTTTCCATTGGTGGTAATTCACACAAACTCAAAAGGCAGTTGAAGAAATTGAAGTAGTCATGCATGACCACCAGTTGCTACTTTTTTTTTTAAATATATATATAGAATGCTAAACAAGGTAGCATTAATGCTTCAAAAGTAAGAAAGGATAATATTAAATGGAAGCAGAAGAGTAGTCATGGCAACAAACGTGACGTAGTTTAGCATGGAGCGTTCCCTTATGCCACATGAAGGATTTACAGCACCAAAAGGCGCGATAAATGACCAGGATTCTATCTTTGGCCACAATCCGACAGGGGATTCGAGTTATTGTAAGACATTTTAAACTAAAAAGAAAAACCTTTCCTTAGTTAGAAACAGAACCCGTTCGCTGCCTTCATCACGGGTGCATTCGTAAATTCACGCTGACACACTAACACCGCTCAAAGTATGTGTGTGAAACTGTGCATACTTGCATACTAAGCATGCTCCATTGCCATCTTAATGTATCTCATGTTATAAACCAATCAGCAGCATATTTTTTGGGGCACTGAATAACCGACCGACCATTTGAACAACGCTCTAAATGATCGGAGTGAAACAATATGAGCTGGTAGCATATTTACGAACGCGGGCACGATAATGGCCTCAGTATGCTTCTGCGAGAGGCTCGCGTGGAGGCGTCACGTCGGAGCTCCGCTCGTGCGTTTGCCTTCCGACTTGTGCGCAATACACATCTGTATCTGCTGGAGTTTCACACCAAGTCCCGCTGTCGCTATGGCTGGGACGCCACAGAGTGGCGATTCCTCTGCATTTTATGACGGATTCAGGAAGTTCAATTTAATTCAGAAACACGAAACAAAGCCAGGGGGAGAGTAAGTTCATCACCGTGGCAATTAATTATTGCCAATTTGCACCGGTGTCGGCCGTAAACTCGCCAAAACACAACAGCCATGCGCTTAGCGAACACAGTTTTATTTTTTTTTTTAAGTTGTTGTTTTCCGCCTCTCGTCCCAGGCACATATCCACATGCACAGCCGTGGTCTCCGAGCAGGAAGTCGATTTGCGGCACCAGTTGCCTTCACGGAAACTATCTGGGCGGGGGGCGGGGAGAGAGAGAGAAAAAAAAAAGAAAAAACGCCATCGAACGGGCCAATCAGAAGCGAGCTACGCCCCGCCATCTATGGCGTTCAAGGATTGCCGACGTGTGCACCGCAGCCGGCCACGAGCGACGCGACACTTAAAATTCATGAACGCCGTAGATCATCAACGCGAGAGCAAACGTGGAGGCATAAATTAGGCTTGAGTGAACAGGGATTTGCAAGTCTGAGCTCTACTGTCCTTGTTTTGGTTAACTCATTTGCCCCCAAAAACGTATAAATACGTTCTATTTGAAATGTTTTATGTGTCCCAAAGACATATTGTTTTTTTTTTTTTTTATGCTTGAGCATACAGAAGGCTTTGATGCAGCCTTTCAACTGCAAAGAACGGTTGAAGAAATTGTATATATTACAAAACAGCCAGTAGGGGGCAGCAGAGTATAAGAGATCGACCAGGCCCATGTTGGAAAAAAGGCTCAATTACTCACAATTCTAAAAAGGTTTGTGAATATAGATGAAACTTAGCTATATTCTAATGCTAATTGCTGCAAAACAGAAACAGATAGAAACATACTTTTTTTTCCTGATGAAAGAAGAGACACTAATCTTTCTTTTGGTAGGGTCCATGTTTTTATAGCAATAGAACACAATATTCTGTGGGCCTTGCAAAATCAGTCAAAATCCAGTAAAACAGCCGGGAGTGAAGGAGATGGCTTCTTTGAAAATGGCTGGGAGTGAATGAGTTAATGTAAAATAAAGTTCCCTAAAAAATGTGACATACTCCGGAGTGACTTGTATCTTTAAAAAATAAGGTAATTTTAGTTGCCCATATAACAGCCAATTTTAAAACAAAACTACTGTGGTTATGAAAGTTGTTAATTTTATGTTGCATTGTGGAGTTTGTCATTTTGTACTCACGTCTGCCAAATTTGGCCTAAAGCTTAACAGCAGCCTCTGTATCAAGTTTGTGCATGGTGCACATGCGAGGACATTCACTCAAGTAAACTCTTCATTTCCCCCCCCCCCCCCAGTTTTATTGGAGTCTGAGCTAAAGTTTGTGTTGTGCTTTTTCAGTTTCCATCCCAATTGTGTCGTACATTAAACTACATGTCCATGGCGATGAGCATGACATCAATCCTCTACCACTCCATGCCTCCCCTCCCCCAAGAAACTGTGGAGTGTTAGGGAAGATACAATCTAACAGGTGCAGTCGCAGTTAAAAAGTCAGGGCCTCTTTATACTCATCTGGGCCTTGGTGGAGCATGCATGATGTAGAAAAAGCTCCACATTTAACATTTTAAACTCCAAGGTCAAGGTAAACTTTATTATCTCTGAGGGGCAATTCCTTTTACAGCCAGCAGTCAACATGAGACAAACAACAATGCACACACATGCTGACACATGCACAAGACATATTATAAAAAAAAAAGAAAAAGTAATAGAGCAACAGTTCATATTCGTCAGACCGAGGGTGACTGCTGTCTGCTATAATAGATCAGGCCTTTTTGACTAATCTTGCTTGATACTCTTGACAGTGACTTTAAACTGGACCGGCATATTGCCACTGTTGTCAAATCCAGCTTTTTTCATCTTAGACAGCTGGCTAAGGTAAAAAAAAAAAAATCTCCTATATCAGCACCACTTAGAAATGGTAATCCATGCCTTTGTTACATCTCGGCTGGATTACTGTAATGCAATTTATTTTGGGATCAGCCAGTCCGCCCTGCAGCGTCTCCAACTTGTCCAAAATGTTGCTGCTCCTCTCCTTACTGGTGCCCGGAAGAGGGAACACATAACCCCTATCCTGGCCTCTCTTCACTGGCTGCCCATGAAATTTAGAATCCATTTTAAGATTCTTCTATTTGTTTTTAAATCTCTCAATGGTCTTGCCTCACCTTATCTCGCCGAGCTCTTGCACCCCTACTAGGGGTGTGAATTGCCTAGTACCTGACGATTCGATTCGTATCACGATTCACATGTCACGATTCGATTCGATTCGATACCGATTAATCCCGATATGAATTATAAGTCGATTGTTGCGATTTTTTTTCATTCAAATTTAGAAAATACTAATCAGTAAGCTTGTAGAGTGTAAGATTTATATGAAAATGTATTATTTATTTATCTGAAATTTCAGTCTTATAGAGGTTGTAATCTGTTTCATGTTTGAACAGCATTAAAATAAAATATTAAGGCTTAATGTTCCGTTCATATAACATTCTTATTGATATTTACGTTTATGTACAGCACTTTGTATACAGCAATGCCTGTTCTTAAAGTGCTTTATAAATAAAGTTGAGTTGAGATAAAGAGAGAGATCTTACTGCATATCTTTACAAGTTTTGCAAACACATTTTGTTTTTTCAAGAAATCCAAACCAACAGATAAAAGCAAATGTTAAGACAGACTTAATAAACAAGAATAAAACATTTCCATAAAAAGAGAGTCAATGTTAAATTTCCCGAGCTTCCGATAAAAATATAATAAGGCTGGTGGGCCTTAGCACGGGGTCAATGTGGGCATCAAACTTTAGCTTGTCACCAAGAATAATCCCCAGATATTCCTAATTTTCAACAATCTCCACAGGCTGACCATAAATAAGTGAGTATCAATTATTTTGTCTGCAGAACATTGATTTTTAAGAAGGAATGGTAACACCATTCACTCCACAATGCACCTTAAAAAAAAATAAATAAATAAAAAAAAAATCTAAAAAAAAAAAAATCATTAAACTAACACCAAGTATAGACAGACTTCATTTATATACCCTTCAATACCATTCAAACTATTCTTCCCAGTCTCGAGCTCTCTTTCTCTTTTAACCAAATTTGTTGCTACTGAATCCTCTTGTTTCGGAGAGGACTTCTTCAGGATCAAGTTGGAAGTATTTATGCATTTATTTATTTTACTAATTTTGGATTTAGAATTGTTTGCCCCATCACTTATAGAAAAAGCAACTGACAATTACATTAAAAAGCGATAAGTGCACTCCATTTATTAGAAATTAGTTACTATCATTATTATTATTATTATTGTCAGTAGCAATGTATTTTTTTTCTCATAGCAAATAAGCTTTGAAACCTTTTTTTTGGTTCTTTTGTAGACTCGTGCGAGTGAGGTGAGGCTACCTCAGCTCAATTTTTGCAGATTGGAAGTCGAGTCAAACGTTTCCAACATGTCGACAAATGACTGTTTTTGTGACAAACAGACCTTTTCAGAATGTTTGTTTACAATAAGTGGTAGGTTTCTTGTGGGTGGCAAAATGTGAGTGATGACCAATGACCTGAACTGAAAACATGACAAAAAGGTATTGGTTTTGGGGTTTCCCCGCCATTTATTCCCCACAACGTTAAGGTTTTTTCCTTCTAAATTCTATTTTTTTTAAAAAAGAAAAGAATGAAAAACTAAATTAATCAAGAGGCAGCTGGAGGTGAGGATGACAAATTGTGTAGATGTCATAAATAGTGAGACTACCCATTGGAGTAGTAACCAAACCTTAATCATGAGGTTTGAGGAAGGCATTTTCTCATATGTATTATGTAAGAATAAAATTTGGGACGTCCCAATTACATTTTTGTACACCCGAGTCCCGATGCGATACCTCGAGAAAATAAATTGATTTTAATTTTCTTTATTAAAGCACAGTGACATTAAACTGTACACTTTAGTGTTGGTTACGATGCACTCTGAGAGCTAATTATTTTTTTCGGTTATACTTGGTGTAAAATGTTTTTAATAACCACTGCTGAAGTGGCATCGCTTACCTGTCCTATCGTACGACTCGTGGCATGTGTGCGCAATCTCTGCGCCCAGTTGCAGCCAGTGGCCCGCCTTGTCGTCGGGCGAGCCGTCTGCGCCCAGAGCGAACATGCCGCCGGCAAAGCACGCCAGGTGGCCCATCTTCCTCTCCAGGTGGCCGTTCTTCCACTCACCAATAAACGTAAGGCCACCGTTGGACTTGCGGATCAGGTGCCGCTCGATTGCCTGCAGGGGGCATACATTTTGAATTTATAGTTTTGTATATCATGCTGAGAAATGTTCCTCATATTTTTTACTTTTTTTCAGACTCAGAAAATGCTGATGAGAGAAAGATGGTGTGAATCCCATGTGCCATGTTTGGAAGAAAGCACAAATCAGAGGAATGGGTGAACTTCTCAAAGATACAGCAGGTGTGCCAAACCTGTCGCGTCATATTCAAAAAGACTTGAGGCTGTAATAACTTCCAAAGGTGCGTCAGCAAAGTAAACAAAGGCTGTCAAGAATACTTATTACTGTGTGTACACGTGATGCCTTAGTTGTTTATTTTGGGATGAGGCTGTAATGTAACAAAATGTGGAAAAAAAAGTGAAAGCCTGTGAATACTTCTGGATGCACTGTAGCTACTTTTAACAACCTCCATAGCGATACTAACAGTAACAGATTAAAGGTGAGAGCAACTTTACGGACATACAAACATGAGAGCATGTGAATCGTACCTCAATGGCGTCGTCGTATGTCTTGCGTGCTTCCGTGTCCGTTTTGTCCGACATGAGCCATGCCTTCAGCAGGTATTCGTAAAAGCTGTCCCCCAGCCCGCCAACAGAGGTGTGATCTGTGGACATCAAGGAATACTTTAAACCAGGGGTGGCAAACTGCGGTCCTCGAGGGCCGGAGTCCTGCAGGTTTTATAGATTTCCCTACTCGTAGTGCAGCTGATTCCAATTAACAGGCTCGTTATCAGGCTTCTGCAGAGCTTGCTGATGAGCTGATCATGAATCAGCTGTGTTGAAGAAGGGAAATATCCGAAACCTGCAGGACTGCGGCCCTCGAGGACCGGATCTCGCCACCCCTGCAGTTTAAACCATTTGATTTAGAGATGCCCTTCCATACTAGCCTTTCAGTTATCGTGCTTTGAATTAAATCAACCAATTGTGAAAACAGCTAAAACCTAAAACATTTCCATGCCAGTTAAAAATGCAACAAACTTACATGTTGCTCTTGTTGTAAATGCACATGTCACGAGTGATTTATTATTTTAATATTACGCTATTAACAGTGATTTACTCACTCATGTGACCATTAATAATGTTAAAATGTCTTACTTTTCCTGTACAGTTTATAAAAATTTTAAAAATATACAATTATTGTTCTTATTCTTCTATGTAAAGCCTGGTTTGTACGGGTATTAATGGTGTACATTACAACATTAACTTCTTTTTTTTTTTTAAGCACATTAACACTTCAACTTGTACCAAACGTGACAAAAAGGAAATAAGTCCCCTCCAGTGAAGCGGTGAAGTGATGCATGTCTTATGTGATTTGACCACTAGATGACACTCCATCATAACAAGTGACTTGATGAGGTTTGGGGTGACTGCACTATCAGTCAAACAAATGGAAAAGCCAATATTGTGTGGTTATGTTGTTTACTTTGAAAGAGTTGTATAATAACTCCTCTTATTATTATTATTATGAACTTAAGACCTCATCAGCAGACTTGACTTCGCTACTTTTATATCTTATTGATATGCACTACAGCCAATACACTTAAGTGCTGTTCACACTATCTTTAACCTTGTCGACGAATACTGCTAAATAGTTAGATTAGAGATAAGTAACAAACAGATAGGTAGAAGATCCCTCACAACAACAGTATGGCGAACGCAGAGGACAACAACATCTGAAAATACTCCGGAAGACAAATCAACAATACACTACAAGTCTCAGTTGATGTATAGTATAAAACACGCACCTAAAATAAGCAGAATTAAACACCCAAATGTTAAATCAAACTACATAATTTCATCAAACAAAAGTAGGCTATTTTAACCCATTAAGGCTGGGAGCGCGCAGACTCATTTCTGCCGGGAGCACTTCAGCGCTCTTCTTTCTTTAAAGCTGGGAGAGCGGCTAAGTCATTTGGTTTAGTTTTGACCAATTCTTGGTCTCTTTGCCGATGAAATGCATTAGAATATACATGAGTGGGTGATGTGGGCCTTGTAGCATGTCCTGGAATTTTATTTGAGCATTTATGGCTTACGCAGATTCGCGGGAGTGATGAAATAAATGACGTGATTGGCGCGGGAGGAATTTGAGTAACTGTAACTAGTCGACAGTGGCACGTTGTTAAGAAATATGTTTGTAGACAATAAGGATATTGAAAATGTCAGTAACGTTGTAACGGAATGATGGGCGAATAATCACTACTGGATTCTAGGGATTTAACGATAAGGGCAATATCGTGATATTGTGATATTAACACTGCCACAATATCGTCGTCGTCATGTTCACAATATTTAAAAGGAACACACTGTTAAACAAAAGTCAGGTTGATTTCCATTTGTGCAGTTCTAGCACCCTCTGGTGGCTAGTTTATTTGTGCAAATTAATTTTCATTAGGGATGTTTTGGCCTTTTATGTTTAAAATCTATGCCAATTGTCAGATGAAGGGGAACCTAATTTGCTTGTTAAGCGATCAATGTGTGCTTGCATTAGCAAGTAAGTGCCTCAATATTGTTATTGGAGATCATAGGTGGTTTATATGCATTGCTGTTATGTACAAAAGCCCAATATTGTGCTTTTTTTTTTAGTATATATTGAAGATTTATAAGGTTTATAAGGTTTACTATATATTGAAGGTTTATAATAATAAACATATGTTTGTGTGAACACCACAGGTTCTTTGAAATGTTTTTGGAATTATATTTCTATCTGCTTCAGGAGCTGAGATAAATTATTTTTAATCTTGTTGAATTTCCAGGAAAACTTCAGGTTTTCGGGGTGACTCAAAAGTCCCCCATAGGTTTTAGACATGTTTTGCCAGGCGCTTTAGGCCTTAATGGGTTAATTTAATGTGAACAAATGAAATGTCTGCACACGCAGTCACACCAGGACCAATAAGGCATTGTGTGTGTTCAAAAGAGCATTTGCATGTTTTGTGCATTTTCATGTACAAGCTTTAATTGACTTTTCCAAGGTTGCTTTGAAGGGATCTTACATTTTCTGTCTAATATAAAGAATTGTAATGGTGGTGAAATAATTATTTTTTTAATTTCTACAAAAGCTTGAACTGCCAAAAAGTGATCACTAAGGTGGGAATACTCTTTTTTTTTTTTTTCTTTTTTTTTCCCCTCTCTCTTAACATTTGTTCTCATCACAGACAGACAATGCTTCTCTTTGCTGTCTTAACATCTTTGACACCATCCACCCCCACCCAAAGCAGAACGTGTCAATATTACAATACATCAAGTGTACTCACGTTGGCCCCAGCGACCAGTACGAGGGTTCAGGTAATTTGGGTAGAGCCCGTTTGGTCGATCCATTTTGGCTAGTAGCTTTCGGATGTGCATTACCTGCAATAGCAATACATAACATCACAAATTTTACTTGCATTTTTCTCTTGACTGAAAATGAATTTGGACATTTTGGATTACTTTTAAGATGTGTAAATTTTTATGTAGGAAGAACTTTCTCATCAATATTTTTTAAAAAGATGTTTAAGCTACTAAGAACAAATAAATGAATTAGCAACAAAAGTAGATGTCATAAAAACGAGTTTCTAACATGAACAAAGTCAAGATAGAGTAAGATATGAGTCTGCTAGTTAAGTGACTTCATCATCACATGATAACATCACTGTAAATGTGCAAAATTAGAGGGTTTTTGTGCTCTTTCAATAATGCTCTAAGATGCCACAAGATTGCACCAAAGCCATGACTTATAGGAAAGTAGCATGTGACATCTTTATATGGCAGAGCAGATTTCAGTTCAGCCTGGGTTGTTATTGAAAGGTACACAGTCTTGTTCCCTACAGATATGTTGCAATAATAAAGTTGTGCATATTTAATTAAGCGTTACCTTCTGGTAGTAGACAGGGTTTCCTGTCAGGTACGTGAGGTGAACAAACTCCATGTGCAGCGTTCCAAACTCCGCCAGAATGCTGCTGCCGGCCGACGCCCAACCCCAATTACGACCAACGCCACTGTGGGAAGAAATGCGGCCATTTTTAACATGTTGTCAAGACGACACCTGTCAAATGAAGCGGCGCCCTGCTTTGGAGTGGGAATGTGAGCGACACCTTTGCGGTGACTTGACGTTATCGCTCACCTCTTCAGATTGACCATGGCCCACGGGATCCCAGTGGGGGTGTTGAAGGCAGGCAGCAGCTTCTCTGCAAGCTGCACCGCCTTTAACTTGAACATCTAAAGGAGATGAGAAGTGGATCAAAACATGATGAAGATGAATTTTAACCAAAGTTTTGCACGTCTCCTCCAAGGTCAGAATTGAGGGGGTTTTTTTCAAGGTGAAATTCATATGATTTTCAAACATCTTACAGTTGTGGTAAATTACATACTCTAGATTTGTGAATATAAACATCTGCAAAATGATTTTTGCAAAATTTAAAAATGGAAACAATGGACCCTGTCTCATGATAGATAGAACATTAACCCTTTTGTAACTGTATAGACATGTTTAACTAATATTTCTGAGGTATAATGTTGTACTTCATCTATCTTCAACTGTGACATATATGAATGCACCAGTACACCACATCTGTGGTATAAAGATGCAATGGCAAGTAAGAGCAGGACACAATGTTGTTTTTTTTTTTTGTTTTTTTTATGGGGAGAGTTTCACCATCAACATCAAAAGTGGGTTCCAGGCCCCACAAACATAACAGTTCAACACAAGAGCGATTGCCCTGATCATGAAGCTCTGGGGAATTCAGCTACCTCACACTTGCCAAAGAAGTACCATCAGAATTCAAACAGATTGATGTCAACAGAGCACTGCTAAATATCCCTAGTTAGAACTTCAGAGACATATCAGCTGATCTAATGTAGTGGTATCAGTTAACCTACAGATGCGTGGCTGTGAGACAAACAACACTAGACGCATAGAAACAAAAAGAAATGATTAGTTAATAAAATGACAACACTCGTCATTAAATACGCTTCATGAGCCGGCGTATTCTGACAACAAGTACAACAGAAATGTGTTAGGTGTCATGGCGCTTTTTATTCAACGATGAGTCAGGTTTGTGTCGCTAATCTTGTTCCTCGTCGCTCATATGAATCCCTTAAGGCTAAGACTGGTGTTAGTTGTTAGCTTTAGCTTTCGGCTAAAGTCAGAATAGTACGCTCAAACAGAAATGTTTGAGCACAACTTCACTGGAGTGGACCAGTGGAACTATGTTGTGTCTGCAATTAGTGTGTTGTCAATCATATTGCAAATATCTACTAAATATTTTTGCCATTTTTCAACCTGTTTGAACAATGCGACCAAAGTTTTTGTTTTGACAGATGATCTGTTACAGACGTCACAAGCTACCATTTAGTGATGTCTGTGACAAAATACAGACAATCCATAACAATTGGCAGCTCCGAAGAATACAATACAATACAATACAATAATACAACGTAATATAAACACACAGATATGGTGTACTATAGTTACAGTGGTCTTGTTTTGTAGTCACGTATAAACTGTTGCTATTTTGGTATGAAATTATTGTTTGGTATGTGGCTGGCCCCCATGGAGACAGAGCCAAAAGTCAACACACCCCTCCCCCCCTCCAAAATTTTTCTTTTTATTTGTTTTTATTTTTTTATTTATTTTTTTATTTTTTATTTTGTTTTTAAATCCATTACTAATAACAAATACAAGCAAGACAAGGTCAAACCACCAAGGGAGGGAGAGGACAGCATGCTTTCGAGAACTATTATGCTGACTGAAACAATGTAATGTGACGGCAGGATAAATGGACATGTGCTGCATATTCCAAACAAGAGGAGAAATTGTTCAAAGTTCAAGCCTGTCAAAAGAATTGTTATATTGGTGCTGTAGTAAAAAGTGTATATGTCTTTAGGATGCCAAACAATAGTGGGTAAGAGAAATTTTTAAATATATATATCTTCACCGTCACAAGAGAAGAGTTGCAACGTCTGAGAATAAGCAAAAACATTTTGCTGCAAAGTATGTTTAAAGGCTCATAAACAGACAAGTAGAATCATTTTCAAATAATTTTGTCCCTGATTGGTTGACTTGTTGTTTAACCGGATCCATGACTTTTGATCACCTCTCACACACAGGATTAAGATGTTTGTGTGGATGGGCTGAGCTTCCCGAAAGTAGATTTAGAATTGTACAGTAAGGAAGTGAAGAGGCTAGAAAATGGCCCGTCTGACAATATCACTGCCAAAGTTAGTTGGATTTCTACAACCAAGGGAATGGTCCCTTTAATGCGCTTTTGGGAGGTGGCAGCCAAACGGTACGCGGATGTTCCAGTTAGAGACATTGGGGAACTGTAATCCACAGCACAAAGGCATCCTAAAAGAGGACAGTAATCCACTTATTACACATGATAATGTCATCTGTAAACTGCAAACAGCTGGAGAGCAGCAAGATTACAAGCAGGTGATGACAAACATGAGGGTTTTTTTCTTTGCGGTCAAATACAGGACTAAAAAAAAGTTGGCTCTAGGGATGTGCAATGTCACTTCCTTCACAGGGAAGGAAGCAGAGCTAGTGTACAGCACTGATCTTAATATATGACTGGATAGTCCATACACTCCCCTTGCAAGCCATTGAAGCGACAGGGCGGCCATCCAGCTCCTCCCATCGTGCGCGCAGACTACTATATAAACTAGACAAAAAATAAAAATATATACTAGTTTCCTCCTGTAAACATCATTAAGCATATAATTTATACATATATTTAAGGCAAGTTTTAAATATCTGAAGTCCTCTTTGTTTGTATCATTTTCTTAACCACTCACTCCTCACCAGAGTCATGGGGGTGCTGGAGCCTATCCCAGCCGGCTTCGGGCAGTAGGCGGGGTACTGAACTGGCTGCTAGCCAATTGCAGGGCACACAGAGACGAACAACCATCCACACTCACAAGCACACCGAGGGACAATTCAGAGCGCCCAATTACCCGGCCATGCATGTCTTTGGAATGTGGGAGGAGACCGGAGTACCCGGAGAAGACCCACGGTTGTCCATGGTGAGAGGCACAGAGCAGGTGTGGGCATACTTATTATATTACCTCCCGGCTCTGTGCCTGTACATTGGGGTTTATCCGGTAGCAGGGGGACGTTCTGCGTATACACCAAACAGCTGTTCAGAGTCCAACCATCAAGTCCTGGGGGGTGCTGGAAAGCAGTCCTGGTGGGGACTTCCTTATTCTGCTGGGGGACTTCAAGGCTCACATGGCAAAGACAGTGAGACCTGGAAGGCTGTGATTGGGAAGGTCTTCAAAGATGCATGGGTGCTCACCCAGTCAGCCGACATACAGTGGTATGAAAAAGTATCTGAACCTTTTGGAATTTCTCACATTTCTGCATAAAATCACCATCAAACGTGATCTGATCTTTGTCAAAATCACACAGATGAAACAACAGTGTCTGCTTTAACTAAAACCACCCAAACATTTACAGGTTTTCATAATTTAATGAGGATAGCATGCAAACAATGACAGAAGGGGGAGGAATAAGTAACTGAACCCTCTGCCTAAGGATACTTAAAGAGCAATTGAAACCAATTTTTACCAAACAATTTAAGTCAGGTGTGTGCCCAATCACTGATGAGTGACTTAAAGCTGCCCTGCCCACTATAAAACACACACCTGGTCAGAATTGTCTTGATGAGAAGCATTGTCTGATGTGCACCATGACTCGCTCAAAAGAGCTGTCGGAAGACCTGCTATCAAGAATTCTTGGTTTGTATAAAACTGGCAAAGGATACAAAACCATCTCTAAAAGTCTGGATGTTCATCAATCAACAGTCAGCGAAGTTGTGTACAAATGGAGAGAGTTTGGCACTGTTGCTTCTCTCCCAAGGAGTGGCCGCCCACCAAAGATGACGCCAAGAGTTCAGCGCAGACCACTCAAAGAGGTAAAAATGAACCCTAGAGTGTCTGCTAAAGACTTACAGAAATCACTGGCACAGTCCAATATCGCTGTGCATGCATCAACTATATGTAAAACATTGGCCAAGAATGGTGTTCATGGGAGGACTCCACGGAGGAAGCCACTGCTGTCTAAAAAAAACATTGTTGCTCGTTTGATGTTCGCAAAAAGGCACTTGGACACTCCACAGAGGTTTTGGCAAAATATTTTGTGGACTGATGAAGCCAAAGTTGAATTGTTTGGGAGGAACACACATCGTCATGTGTGGAGGAAAAATGGAACAGCTCCCCAACATCAACACCTCATCCCCACCGTGAAGCATGGTGGAGGGTGCATCATGGTTTGGGGCTGTTTTGCTTCCTCAGGGCCTGGACAACTTGCAATCATTCATGGAAAAATGAATTCAAAAATTTATCAGGATGTTTTGCAGGAAAACCTGAGGCCGTCTGTCAGACAGTTGAAGCTAAAAAGAGGATGGATGCTGCAGCAAGACAATGATCCAAAACAGAAGCAAATCGACTTCAAAATGGTTTCAGAAGAACAAAATACACGTTCTGGAGTGGCCAAGTCAAAGTCCAGACTTGAACCCCATTGAGATGCTGTGGCATGACCTCAAGACAGCGATTCATGCCAGACATCCCAGGAATCTGACTGAACTACAGCAGTTTTGTAAAGAAGAATGGGCCAAGATCAGTCCTGATCGATGTGCCAGACTGATCTGCAGCTACAGGAAGCGTCCGGTTGAAGTTATTGCTGCCAAAGGGGGGCCACAAAATATTAAATGTGATGGTTCAGTTACTTATTCTTCCCCCCTTCTGTCATTGTTTGCATGCTATCCTTGTTAAAATATGAAAACCTGTAAATGTTTGGGTGGTTTTAGTTAAAGCAGACACTGTTGTTTCATCTGTGTGATTTTGACAAAGATCAGATCACGTTTGATGGTGATTTTAGGCAGAAATGTGAGAAATTCCAAAAGGTTCAGATACTTTTTCATGCCACTGTATGTGCTTTGTCGACTTGGCGAAGGGGTTCGAACGTGTCGTGTTCCCTGGTGGATCTTGTGAGGGGTGCTCTAGTACAGGGTACCGGCCGCCCTTATACAGACTTTACTGTGCCTGTCCAACCGGCGACATGAGTTTGGTCAGCATTGTCGGCAATAAGTCACATTTGTTTCCAGTGAGAGTTCATGCCGTTTCTACTGGAGCACATCTATAGTTTGCCACTTACCTTGCACCCCATGTATGTTTCGATTATGGGCTTAGAGTGTGTGATCTCGTCAATGTGAAAAAATATGTACACAAAGCCTTGCCTGTATATGCATTGGCCCTTCCATACAATCTTCACTGCGTGTTAGCAAAGCATCTTGCCCCCCAAGAGGAAGACTGAAAATAGAGAGTTGAATTTCTTCTTGTTTGAAGGGCAGATCTCAATGTAGGGCGTCCACGAGAGCGTAATTTGCCAGCAGCTCCCAAATATGTTGACTAATTCAGAGTGAGACCACGTTTGCATGATCGCTTGTCCCAAATGGAATATTTCTCCTGTATTAAGCATGCCTTTAGAATTGCAGTTCTCCTTCTCTAATCTGAAACAGTTGATGGCCTTATAAACAACATCCATGTCCCACTGTGGTATATAAAGTTTCCAAAATGTACTAACATGCGTTCCAGCAATTCAAGAGATCATACGCCTCTTGCTCACAATAATAAAAACAGAGCTCTAGCTCTCTCAACAAGGTGTGTCAGAAAAGTTCCAGGAATTGGTGTCACAACATATATTATACTATACTGTATAATAGAATATAAATACAATATTTCCCCTTCTATGTAATCCCCCTCGAGTCAAACAAACTTTCCAAGCATTTTCTGCCACTCCACATGGGACTCCTGGATTGATTCTTTCATGATCCTCAGCAGCTCCGTTGTCATGACCATCTTTGATGTCATCCACGTCTAGACTATGTCTTACTGATCACCCCCTTGAGCTTGGGAAAGAGAGCGGGGGGGCACATGGAGCCAGGTAGGGTGAGAAGGGACGTTGCTACAATACATCATTGTTCTTCTCCAGGAACTGTCAAATGTTCCGAGCATTTTGAGCAGGCGAGTTGTCATGGCAGCCATGGGTTGTCATGCCAAAACTCTTGTTTTGCACATCACTGAACAAAGATAATGATCATTGCACGTATTTTGGGTATGAAATATATATTCTATGACACTACAGCAACTTTTCTGGCACACCTTGAACAATCTAATAGATGACAATGTAACAGTAAAATTCATAACGTGCGTAAAAAAAAAAAAAAAAAAAAGACTTCAGCATTGATATTATCCTTGTTAAGAATTCAAAAGAAGGCACTCTCTAGGCATCGGTACTAAGCGTTAACATGCAAAACCATAAATCAGCAGTCTAAATCTAGCAACAGCCCACCAGTAGTTACAGCACTTACAGTATAATAATAGTTTGCCATGGTGCGAAAAAACAAAAGTTGCTTAGTAGCGCTACACTGGAGTATTACAAAATATTATTACCCTTTGGCACTAGTGCATCTGATTAACAAAATTTGGCACAAATTTTCATGTTGACAGAACACGCGAAAATTGGACCCAAAGTTGTGAAATGCACAGGGATCATGCCTGAACAAACTCCTCTTACATGGTAGGGAGGGAAGAAACATTCAACGCTGCTTGAGCTTTAATTTTAGCTATATTTTCAACAGACCAATGGATGTTTTACATACTTTTACGCTTCGCTTATTGGTAAATAAATAAGATAACTTAAAAACAAAAAAAACTAGGAAAATAGAATTGTAAAGTAATAAAAGATGGCATGCGATTGACTGGAAGCCAGTCCAGGGTGAATACCGCCTCTTGCCCTCAAGTGGGATAGGCTCCAGCTAACAGACACACTGTATAGAAAATGGATTGATGAATGGACGGATAAAAGTTGGAGTTAACAACTTAATCCTCTTGTCCCACTCTTCTGATGGCTCTCGTAATGGACATAAACATCATTCGGACTTGCCTACTTTATGGGATGTTATGGGGATCAAAGCGATAGCTCAAATTAGTGACGAAAATGTATTGCAAATTATTTGGAATGAAAAAGATACCTACATAGGAGTCAATCAAAATCAAAAGTGAGCATTATTATTCTAGTCAAGACAATAAGGCTTATTACAGTAATAATTGATGAAGCGTTCCCACATACAGTATGTTATTGGTATTTTTATTCTCTACATTTTTTTGCTGCCTAACAACTTCTACATAATGCTTCCAATTTACATTGTTAAAATTTCAACTAGCTTAAAAAATTGATGAGTATATATCATCTGATTCCACATTACTTACAGTATTTGCACAATTTAACATTTAATATCAACTTTTCCCTATCCATTTTCAATGGGACAGTCATTGAACTTCATTTGAACATAAAATCTTTGGAAGTTGGCATGAATTGCGGTAAAATGCTGTATTTTTTGATGTGGTTCAAATAAGGAGAAAAAAAAAAAAATCAGATTTTCCGAAGTTCTGAGAAATGTATATACCCATACACTACTCACAAAAAGTGAAGGATATTTGGCTTTTAGGTGAAATTTATGGAAAACGTAAAAAGTTCACGCTACAGTGATAACATCATGAAAGTAGAATGATGCACTGGTGATTTCCTCATCTCAAACAATTCGCTGAAACAAAAGTTAACAACAATCATGTGCCGTTGAGCATCAATTACAGCTTGACGACGACGTCACATGCTGTTCACAAGTCGACTCATTGTCTGTTGTTGCACTCTTCTTGAATGGCAGCCCTGAGGTCAATCAATCAATCAATCAATCAACTTTATTTGTATAGCACATTTAAAAATCCACAATGGAACCAAAGTGCTGCACATAAAATAAGATAATAAAACCAGATAAAATATAAAAACATACTTAGAAATCACAAAACACATAAAATAATATAAACAAATTCATGCCAGTCTACTGCTTGTAAATATCAGTAATACTATGTGCTGAAGACCAGGGAAAAATAATATGCTTTTAAACGTGATTTAAAAACCAGGAGTGAAGTGGCCTGTCTAACATACAGTGGTAATTGATTCCACAACCTGGGAGCAGCAGTCGCGAACGCTCTGTCACCCCTAAGCTTCCGCCTTGTTTTCGGAACTACCAGAAGCAACTGGTCAGCTGATCTTAGTAATCGGGGTGGGCTATAAGGGTGAAGCAACTCAGATAAATAGGGAGGTGCAAGATTATTCAAACATTTAAAAACAAACAACAGAAGCTTAAAATTAATTCGATAGTGCACAGGGAGCCAATGCAGTGATGCTAAGATAGGAGTAATATGCTCACGTCTACGTGTCTCAGTAAGCAGACGAGCAGCAGAGTTTTGTATAAGTTGCAGACGGGCAAGAGCAGTCTTGCTAATGCCTACATACAAAGAATTACAATAATCAAGACGAGTTGTAATAAAAGCATGAATCAATCTTTCCAAGTCCAGTCTTGATAAAATTGGTTTCACCTTAGCTATCTGGCGAAGCTGATAAAAACTTTTCTGTACAACAGAATTAACACCCAAATTCATGACACAGTCCCTGAGATAAGGTGCTAGTGGACCAAGGTCCACACTAGCAGAGGAAGAGCTACTTGGTCCAAACAACATCACTTCAGTCTTTTCGTCATTCAGACTCAAAAAATTAAAAGAAAGCCAGGATTTAATATCATTTAGACAGTCAGTGAGTTGTTGTATTGTACTGTTCTGGGCCAGGGGAAAATAGATCTGACAGTCATCAGCATAAAAATGAAATAAAATACCATGTTTTCTAAAAACAGAACCAAGAGGTAATAAATAGAGAGCAATTAAAAGAGGGCCAAGAATTGACCCCTGTGGAACCCCATGTGGAAGAGGAGCTTGAGAGGACACAAAATCGTCAATTTTTACACAAAAGCTCCTATCTTTTAAGTATGACCTAAACCATTCGAGGGCGACCACTTGAATGCCCACATAATGCTCAAGACGAGAAATTAAAATGTCATGATCTACGGTATCAAACGCAGCAGACAAATCAAGGAGAACCAAAACAACAAACTTTCCAGAGTCTGTTGATAAAAATATATCATTTGATACCCTCAAAAGAGCAGACTCTGTGCTATGAAGCGCTTTAAAACCAGACTGAAATAATTCAGTGACACCATTTTTCTCTAAAAACGGTAACAACTGAGAGTAAACAACCTTCTCCAATATTTTAGAAATAAATGGGAGGTTAGAAATGGGCCTGAAATTAGCACAAATGAGGGGGTCAAGGCCTGTTTTTTTAAGTAGAGGTCGTACGACTGCATGTTTAAAATCACCTGGTACTATACCAGTAAAAAGGCTATAATTAATTATCTCAAGGACATGTGGTCCAAGAGTGTCAAAAACCTCCTTAAACAAACGAGGAGGGATGGCATCAGTAGGGGAACCTGAGGGCTTCAAATTACTGACTATATTCTTCAATAATAAGAGTGACACTGGCTCAAATTGAACAAAAGTAGATGAATACTACATAGGAGTAGTTAGATCAAATGAAGGCTGGGCAATACAGGCTCTGGTTGACACAATTTTGTCAGTGAAGAACTTAAGAAATCTTTCACAAAGATCAACGGAGGCATCAAAACCAGCAGAAATAGGAACATTAAGAACACTGTTAATGGTTTTGAACAGAGCCCTGGGATTGTTACAATTGGAAGCAATTGTCATTGAGGTTCTACGGTGCAGAGTTTCGCGCCTCTACGCAGTGACTCAGCTGATCTACACAGGTTTTCAATAGGATTCAGGTCTGGAGAAAGTGCAGGCCATTCCATTTGAATAATACCAGTCTCCAAAAGCCGTTCCCTGATGATGCCACCACGGTGCGCTTGAGTACTGTCATTTGTGAATTTTGCCGTTATGCACCTCGTTGGAGAAGAGCAACTTGTGCAAAAAGTACTGAAACATTTAACAGTTGGACATGTGCATTCAAAAGCTTAGAGAAGGTCACATTAAGTTCACCTGTAAAGGTTTGAATGCATTTTAGGTTCGTCCTGAAATTTCACCTGAAAGCCAAATATCCCGAACTTTTTGTGAGCAGTATATGTTTGAATCTTTCAAACTCAAATGTAAGGTAGCTGTAGCCTATTATCTGTACTACGAAACCAAAACATCTGATCATTACTGCACATTTTTTGTACAAGGCAGGGATTTAAAAACAAACAAACAAAAAAAAAGTAGCCTGTATAGGTAGCCAATGTCTAGCCTTCTCTTCATCCATCTTCTCCTTATAAAGGAAGTAGAGGCCAACGTCAGTGTGCAATTAGCTTGACAGCTTCAAAGCTTGACAAAAGAAGAGTGTGAGTTAAATTCTCCCCAGGGAGGGACATGAAGCATCAAGCCAAAAGATGTACAGCAACGTGCTGTCACCGGTCCCAGGACAACCCACAGCTAAGCTCTGTATCAAAGTGACAGCGGAGGAGGGAGCTTAAGTGTGCCAGGATGGTACAAGAATATGCATGAAGGGGGAAAGAAAAAAAAAAGGCACGTCTAGACGAAGATGCTTCAATTCACAACTCTTGGCACTGAAAAGGCAGGGGATAAATTGGATGCTAACGCAGCTCTATTTCCCAGCCAACTGTGTTTTGTTCCACCATTTTTTGCCCACAAATTGTATTCCATGTCAAATCTGTATCACCGAAGCTGCTAACCATCTTCTGCCTTCCACTTGTCACCCTTCTTGTTCCTTCATCCTGACAAATTCAGTTGCTCTTTACCTCTTACCACATCATTTGCCTCTTTCACATACAAATCCTGATGTTGCAAGACCTGATTTTGCCCTTTTTTTTTTTTTTTTTTTTTTTTTTTTTTTTAAATAAGTGGAAGCTAGGAAGCAGAATATTGTTGCAACTGTGTACACCTGCACACAGCACGTTTTGACAAAAATACATGCTATCTTTTCATTCCAAAACACATGCCGAAAGAAGTGAATGCACATGACACATTTTACACAGTTAATATTCTGCCTCCGTTATAACCTTGAAAGCTGGGAAATCTGTGGTTGCCTTCATCACATCCATTCCATGTCAGCCTCCTTCACAAAGACAAACTTCTGGCTTTGTCGGGCAGTTGAACTAAACCATGCAAACTTTGTTTCATTTTTTTCAAGAATAGGAATCGAACCGAGACACTGGAGTCGTCCAAATTCAAACAATGCCCAGCCCCAAGACGGGCAACATTCCGGCTGACCGTTTACATGATCAAAATTAACTTCTAATATGATTGTCAAAAGGAACATTCCACTCCTGTGAACTCAAATCAAAACTGACCAGTTTAAAATGGAGCATTTTGATTGGGTTTAGCCTTTTAACCTGGTTCTAATACGGTTGATATCAAATGACGTCACGTTTTCCTCATTAATATGCATACGTCGGACAAATTAACAGAGCAGGCCACATGCATACACATCATTTTGGAAGAGAACGACAGGCGTGACATTTCAACATGGTTCAATCGACAAACACACTTTGGAACATCTTAAACGGTGGTTGACATGACATGTTGGTCGCTAATTTTCACAAAAACGAAACACATTGAAGTAATGATTTTCATTTGAAGATTTTAAGCCTACCTTTGGGCTGTTACTTCTGTCTAGTTACTTTTGTTTAAGTGGCGTGGTGACACAGTGATCGCACACATCTTAGTGACAATGATCAACTAGCATGTTGTAGGCATAGGGTTCAATAGCGCTGATACTTTATATTAATTTTCACATCTAAGCAACAGTGGCTTCCGTTCCGTAGGTAACCTTGAGGTATTTTTTGGTGCATTCAGCTAGCATAGTAGCTAGCATGTAGCAGGCAGCGAGCAAGGGTAATGCTGAGAAAGCTGACGATAAACATACCTGCACTCGCTCATATTGGGTCTGGATTTAGATGCTAGCCCATTTCCACCGACGGAATGTAGAGAGCACATGTAGGCGTCTTCGGTGACATTTTTCACGTAAATCACTGCTGTTTAATTGTACATACTTGAACCCAGCGTAGACATTCCCTTCATTTGATCCCGGTCAAAAAAAAAAAAAAATCGCCAGTCAGTGGCAGACACCAAAGCAGCAGAGATTTGTTGTAACCATTATTATCGTGTATAATAAGTGGATTACTGTTCTCTTTTAGGATGCCTTTGTGCTGTGGATTACAGTTCCCCAATGTCTCTGACTGTTAAGTATATTTATGGTGAAATAGGGAGTCAGTTCACAAGTTTTGTCTCGTACCAATACACTCCCTCAGTCGCCTGCCTGTGGTACTTATCCGAAAATCAACTGGCCACACCCATGCGTAGTGCACTTTTCTAATAATAGTAATTTGGGCGTAATTGTTAACTGCCCTATTGGAATACAAGGCTCCATCTAAACCCTGCTACTGATGTATGATCTCCACTTTACTAAATATATCAGATGGGTTAAAACTTAAAGTAATAGAAAAATGTGATTTTCTCATTTTTACCAATAAAAACTGTTAACTTAAAATTAGTGCTGTCATAGTTAAAGCGTTAACTAATTAATTAATCACAAAAAATTATCGCATTAATCATTGTATTACCACAGATTAATCACACTGGAAATGGAAAAAAAGGACGCATCTGTCAAAAAAAGGACGCATCTGTTGAGGAAGGACGCATCTGTACTTGCTCCTGCACTCGCTCGTGAATCTAACTACTTGTTGATTTTTGCATTGGGATTTTTAACTACATTGTTGCAGAATGCCTGGCGGAAAAAGAGCTGACGAGATTGAGGAGATAAAATCTTCTCTTAAAAAACTCAGTGGAATGGTCGCCGAATTACTTGAAATGAAGAAGAGCATTGAGCCACTTCTTCAGGAAATACAGCAATTGAAGAAAGAGACACAGGAAAAAGATCGACGCATTGTTGCCTTGGAACAAAAAGTGGATGATTTGGAACAAAATCTTCGTATCAACGATGTGATAGTCACCGGTATCAAGATCAAGCCGCGCCGTGGCCCTTTGAGAGCTGCGGCTAGCACGAGCACGGAAGATTCTGACCAACATTCAGGGAACGAGACTGTGGAACAGCAAGTGACACTTCAACTCAGAGATTTGGGATTAACTGTTGATCCTGCGCACATTCAGATGTGCTTTTCGCTTCCAACTGGAGGGACACGACCACCGGCAGTTCTGATCAGGTTTGTTGACAGAAAGAAAAAGATTGCTCTTCTGAGAGACCGTCACAAGCTTCGTGGGAAACATGTCTACATCAACGAAAACCTCACCAAACGAAATGCTGACATCGCCAAAAAGGCTCGACTAATGAGAAAGAATGGACTTATCGAAAGCACGTGGACAAAAGACTGCCGAATTTTTATTCAAACTAAAGATAACTCTGGTCAACTAAAAACACGAATCGTGAAAGGAGCTGAGGAATTGGCAGCGCTTGAGAGACAACAGTAATTCACAATATCACAACAACAACAACAACAACATCACTAATTACCCAAAGCTGGAGTTGTATATGATTATTTGCTGACTTTGCCAAGGCTAACTCTTGTTTATACACCTGCATTGATAACATGTATTGCTGTTCCCGTTTGAATCTAAATATTGTCTGGCTCGAATTCCGTTTGGACATTTGTTCTAACAGTCAAGGCTACATGATAAGGCTGTATTGTGGCTCCAATGAATCTGCTGTCAATACGCAAAATGGGGGTTGGTGGTCTGGTTCCTGGAATGCAGCTGGCGTGGGCCGCTCTGCTGGGTGAGCGAGGCTGGGCAGCGCACAGGAGTCATCAGATCCACAACGTGCTAGCAACCAGTGGTGCTACCTGACCAGAATCGAGTGCTGAAATTGCTTGAATTGCAATGGGCCGAATGCAAGCCGATCTACTCTTCTGGAAAGCACAACATGTGTGAAAGCTGATCCGAGGTCAGCAAAGACCCTACTGGTGAAAGAGAAGAATTGCGCTTGCCTTGGCTGCTCGCCTGGCGGGGTGGGCTTGCTGGTGGCGTCTGGGGACCGACTCACCAGTGCCAAATGACTGGGACTAGCCACAATCTACACACGGACATTCAAGATGAACTGAGCGAGCAGTGTTTGGGATAGTATGGGATGGATAACGCTAAAAATTAATGACTATTCTAAATAATGTATATGATTGATGCGTTATAGTAATGGGTCGATGGGGACGGGTCTCGAATAAGCTTCGGCTTCTACCCGTCAGCCCTTCTTTCGGATGTCAATGTTGCAAATGATGTGATGTGATTGATGTAAACTGTAATGTGTCCGAAAGGAAAAAATGAATAAACTAAAACACTATTAATTTTGACCGCAGATGATCCTTTTTAGCCGACAGCGGATGGTTACATTAAAGGTAGCTGTTCGAGTTTGAGCAATAAACATAACTACATGCATTAAAGTAAAGCATTTAATAAATGTTTACATATGCCGTAGGTCATTTTTCCCATTTTAAATTATGTAAATAATTAATTGATTAGAAAAAGCAGGATGAGCGTGTGCAGTGGATATTTAATAATAATAATAATATAATAAGTTTTTGAAGATGTCCTCATAACATTAAATGTCGAAAAAAATTAACAGGTGTGCTTTAAATTTAGCGGGCAAAATACAGCACGGTCAAAGACTACTACCTATTCAGTAGTATAGCAAACCTGCAGTGTGCAATGTGTATGCCTTAATGTGATATTATTAGTAGTGTTGTTCCGATACCGTTTTTTGGCCCCCGATACCGATACCAATACCCAGCTTTGCAGTATCGGCCGATACCGATACCATACCGATACTTAAGATTTTTTATTCCTCAACATGAAAAAGCTGTCCTGCTATTGGTTCAGAGCATTCAAGGGCCAATAGAATATCTTAGATCGGAATGCAGTAAACATGTGACATCCCAGTGAATGTCGTGCGCGAGCAAGACACAAGATGCTGCATCCAAAATCCTATATTAGCATTGAAATTAATGGTATCAGCATGTTACTTGTGAGTACTCACCGATACCGATACCACAGTTTTAATGCAGTATCGGCACCTCTGCCGATACCAGTATCGGTATCGGAACAACACTAATTATTAGCATGATCTAGCGTCTAAGTGCCAACCCCTACTTGTAACTCTCTCAATTTGTGCTTTCACTAGCAGTGTCTGTTTGTTAGTAAACTTTAGTTTAGTCATCTGACCCTGACACATTCTAAACCAGTATCAACTAGTATGAAAGTATCCACCTAAATCTAAAGAAAAAAACAACTGCATCTTTCTCACATTATTTGGGAATTCCTGTTGCATGTCAATCCCTCCCTCTCATGTTAAGTCTACCAATCTCTCCAACTCTGACTCATCCTCATCCCTGAGGTGTGCCGACATCTAAGTGCATGGATATACTGTAGATCATACGGATGCCCTCAGCCTCCAGCTTTGTCTACTGCTATGCTGTTTTCTTGTATCCTACCTGATCCCACATGATTTTCACATTGTATGTCAACCGATACAGGATTTGAAGGGGTTAAATGCTCAGTACCTTCTGCTTATCAGTATCAGCCATCACCGCTAAACAAACTGCGATTCCATCATTTTTCACCCCCTCTCCTTTGTATGCCACACATCCCACCTTTCCCACTGCTTCTATTTTTATTTAGGCAGGCTCGGATGGATGCTTGAGTGTGAGGTGGAAGGAGGGAGAATGGGAGACGGCTGAAGAAAGGCGACATTGGGTTTTGCTTTGGTGAATGCCAAGTGACTTAGCAAAAACAATCAACATCACAAGGATCACGAGATTAAATTGTGTGTGCGTGCGTGCGTGTTCATTTCCAATGTTAGGTACACTAATAGGAGCAACCTTTTATTTTAGTGGCATTTTAAGAAGAGTCTGAAAAAAAAACATATCGTCCCTTTTCGGCTAGACTTGTACTGTGAAAATAACTTTTCAAGGACATTAAAAAAAAACAAAAAAAACCCAAAAAAACGGCAGCTTGTTTTGAGTTTCCCAGACACCGCTTTATTTGAGTTGTATTATACCTTACATACCATTTCACTCACATCAACACAGTGCTACCCAAAAAATACATTCAACTGCTAATTTCATATGAAAAAAAAAAGCTAATTTATCACACTGACATTGATGATAGTACAAAGACGGAGCTGGCAGCAGCCGTACACTTCAAAGTCCGCAGTCATGCCGAGCCCCCACCATGCAAAAAGCCTTTTAAAACATCACAAAAGCAAATATCTGCCTAGGGCTGGGCGATTAACCGAAAATTTACCGTTACCGAAATTTACTACAATAACCGATGTCTTTTTTTCCCATGTCGGTAAATCCGGTGTTTTAATAAAAAAAAGAAAAAATATAAGTCTTTTCGGCGGATTTGAATGTGTGTTCTTGGTAGGCTATGTTCATTCCCCTTTAAGACGGTTCAGTGTGTGTAGTCACGTGACTCCACCCATCCAGTCTGAACAAGAAGCTAAACAGACGATGAAGAAATGGCGGCTGCAATAGTTGAAACGGTTGAAACAGTGGAAGTAACGTTAGTCGAGGTTTATCGTGTTATCCTTGTCCTGAAAAGAAATTTCTGTCGTTCGGAAATATCTTGTGTTCCACAAAGACGATGTTGAGCAAAAGAACACGAAATGTAAAGTGTGTCTGAAAAGCGTCGTAACCAACCAAAGCAAGACGGCCAAGCCTTTTCCAACACCAACAGTTCAAGATGTGCGAAGCAATGTTTGAAAAGTGCTATCCCCAGACAGCAGCTCATAACGGAGGCAATTGTAGGGGCGACAACACGACACCATACGAGAGAACGTCAGGTGGGTGGTAAAAAACAACGCAACCCTATTTATTAGGGGTGTTAAAAAAAAATCGATTCGGCAATATATCGCGATACTACATCGCGCAATTCTCGAATCGATTCAATAGGTGGCTGAATCGATTTTTAAACTTCCATTTTTAATGGAAAAATATTCAACAAAACGGCTTACTTCGGGTTAGGGTTCACACCTTAAGCATGGAAGAATGTTATATGAATGGAACATTAAGCCTTAATATTTTATTTTAATGCTGTTCAAACATGAAACAGATTACAACCTGTATAAGACTGAAATTTCAGATAAATAAATAATACTTTTTGACACATATCTTACACTCTACAAGTTTACTGATTAGTATTTTCTAAATTTGAATGAAGAAAATCGCAACAATCGACTTATAAATTCGTATCAGGATTAATCGGTATCGAATCGAATCGCGACCTGTGAATCGTGATACGAATCGAATCGTCAGGTACTAGGCAATTCACACCCCTACTATTTATCGTGCATTTATCGTTACAGAGGTAAAACTGCCCAATTTATCGTGATATTGATTTTAGGTCATATCGCCCAGCCCTATATCTGCCCTACATCATCTTCACAAACTCATAAAGTTCTTCAGCCATGAGTTATGCAATAAGCTGACTAACGCCACGTACTGACAATTCCAAACATCCGGGTATTGCTTATATTTCTGCTATGCAATATCCATCTATCCACTCCCCCCACCCGCTTTTAATTGATTAATAATTTGAAAAAATAAAGACTAAGTGGGGAAGGACCATTAGCATCAATTTGTGGGGAAAGAAAAAGACAAGAATTTGACCATATTTGGATGTATGAGTTTTCCGCAGGACAGCGACAATATGGTAGTCTGGAAATACTTAATTTTTACAGCCAATAAAACTGCCAAAATGCCAAGTGTGGGTCTGGCTGTTTTCACTTTTTTTCTTCAACAAGTCAAAATAAAGTTGTACAAGGGCATCTGCATGATTTAAACAAGCCAAATTGAAGACTTTAAAAATGCTACTGAATCACATTGATCAAATTAAAGAGTGATTATTCATCAAATCTAACTATTAGGAGTGGGCCAAACTGAGTCAATACTGTATTGCATAATTTGAGGAATTAACAGAATTTCTGTAAGAAACCTATCATATTATCATTATTCAAGACTATATAGACAAGGCCAGTGCTGGTTCAGGAAGTGCCACAACATGCCTCATAGTGACCCTGTTCCAAAAAGGCTTAATCATCCATCCATTTTCTGAGCTGCTTGTCCTCACTAGGCTCGTGGGTGTATTGGTGCAATGAATATGAATTTTAGTCCATATCACTCAGCTCTACAACTGGTAAATGTTACTTCATTTATATTGTTCTTTTCCACCTTACAAGGCCCTCAAAGCGGCTACCCATTCACCTACTGAGGACAGCATCCCCCAAGAACCACAAGAGAAGCCCAATGAGCCTGTTCCAAAAACAGCAAACCAGTGATGAGACCTTGTGAGGCAACAATCAACAATAAGGAAGTGACTTATTTAATTTCAAAACCATCAGGGTTTTGTATAAAGGCAAAATCATAAATAAAACTTTGTCATTGTCTAACTACTTCTGCAACTAAATGCATATGATGTGTGTTAAGAAGAACCAGAGGTGAGTACTGACCTCTTGTCCAGAGAGGTAGTAGGCTGCCAGAAGGCCACCGATGAAGCGGATGTTGACTTCAAACACAGACACCTCGACATTCTGCAAAAATGGGAAATGGCAAAATAGTACATCAGAGAGAAATACAAAAATGTTAGTACCGTATTTTTCGGAATATAAGTCGCAGTTTTTTTCATAGTTTGGCGAAGGGTGCGACTTATACTCTGGTGCGACTTATTTGTGAAATTAACACATTATTATATAATTTCAAATGTTATTTTCACACTAAACCGCAAGAGGGCGCTCTAAGCTTGTAAGTTCAACATTGCCGGTAGAAGAGCGCATCGTCTATCTCCCGAGTTGGGGGAGTTGTTTAAAAGTGACACCGAGGATGAAGATTTCATTGGATTTAGTGATTTGGAGTGAAACTGATAGTTTGGTAAACTTGTTAGCATGTTCTTTATGCTAGAGTTATATGAATAACTTGTAGTGATGGGAACATAATTCACGTTGGGACGAAGGGAGAGTTCCGGGTAGGAAGGTTTTGTTATGTGGAAAAGGGGAGTTAGCCTGTTAGCTTCCAGCTGAGTGGGGAGTTGCTGTTAAGACCTCAGAAGCTGATGTCAATAAAACGCCAGCCTTTGGCTCCGTGCTTCAACACTCCGCCTCCGACTCCCGTCACTGCTCGCTACAAACTCTTAATATGTTACGTCATTACTGACATTACCAGGCATGTCAGTCATGTAATGTTAGTATACCGTACACTTATTCAGCCTGTTGTTCTCTGTTTTATTTTTATTTTAAATTGCCTTTCGATGACATGTATGTTTTTGGTGTTGGATTTTACCAAATAAATTTCCCCCAAAAATGTGACTTATACTCCAGTGCGACTATATGTTTTTTCCTTCTTAATTATGCATTTTTTGGCTGGTTCGATTTATAATCCGGAGCGACGTATAATCCGAAAAATACGGTATTTAATAATACAAATAACAGTTGTTAATCATTTGGCTGGTCATTTGGAGTTGATAGTTAAAAGCTACTGAACGTAGAATACTCATTTTCAAATCGCTACTGCCGCCTGTTAAAGAAAAGTGAAACTGCACACACTCTTCATTTACACAACGCGAACATGACTTCACATCCGCAGATAGAGGTTGGGAAATTCAAACCCGATTCCAGCCTGACAACTATTGGCCAGTCTTGCAGGAGTACCCACTGTGAACAGCTAAGGTGTTAATCTACTATTTAGAAGATGTTTCAGTCATACATGGTCAAATAATAAGGCTATTGTAAAGACTTTTATTTATATATATATATATATATATATATATATATATATATATATATATATATATATATATATATATATATATGTTTTGTTTTTGTTTTTTTTTTGGGGGGGGGGTCCATTTAACTACATCATTAAGCAATTGAAGCAAAATGGAGTCAATTTAAGGATGAAGTTGGAGTACTAGGAAAGAAAGGTCACAATTATGATATACACTAGTCGAAATATGAAAAATGAGAAAATAGTTTGCAAAAAGGAAAAGCTTTCCAGGGCAAAGTTGTACAAAAAGCAGAAGGGCTGAAATCACATATTTGTATTTAAATTTGTTAGTTTTTAATATTTGAAGACCATGGTCATTTTGCAATGTTTAATGAATATGCAATTAATTTGCTTAGAATATACATTATAACTGCTGGCAAGTCGTGTCTGTTTTGTAAGTCAATGACGGCAGTTGCAGCCAGTTTTCTCGACAGATGAAAAAAAGAATATGCTTCAAAAATGGCACACTGTGCAAGTCTAATTATTAAATTAATTGGCGACTCTACATTATTAATAGGTGTGAATTTAAGTGGGAATAGTGAGTGAATGTTGTCCAGAACTCCGGTTCGAGTCCAGGCTTCGACCATTCCTGGGTGGAGTTTGCATGTTCTCCCCGTGCCTGCGTGGGTCTTCTCCGGGTACTCCGGTCTCCTCCAACATTCCAAAGACATGCACGGCAGGTTAATTGGGCGTTCCGAATTGTCCCTAGGTGTGCGTGTGAGTGTGGATGGTTGTTCGTCTCTGTGTGCCCTGCGATTGGCTGGCAACCAGTCCAGGGTGTCCCCCGCCTACTGCCCAGAGCCAGCTGAGATAGGCGCCAGCACCCCCCGCGAACCTTGTGAGGAATAAGCGGTCAAGAAAATGGATGGATGTTGTCCAGAAATTGACTGGTGATATCTAGAAAAGGGATGGGAAGAATAGCATTTGATGTTCAGGCGTTTGTCGCATTTATCAAGGGGATAGCACATCTGTCTCAGCTCAGGGGTTGTGGGTTTGAATCCAGGCTCCTTCCCGTGTGTAGAGTTCTCTTGTGCTTGTGTGGGTTTTCACTGGGTACTCGCCATATGCCTGTTGACGACTATAAATTGTCTGTAGTTGTGAACGTGATTGCAAATGGTTTGTTTGTCTCTTATGTGGCAAGTGATTGGTTGGTGACCAGTCCAGGTTGAAAACCACCTTTAGCCCAAAGTCAACCGGGATGTTAAAGCCTTGATGAAGGTCTGCCCTCTTGAGGTGTTTCATTTCAGATTCACACTACGAGAAACAGCCATACAACTTTATATCCCTCACATCTTTATTAGACACCCATATGTCTGTCATAATTGTACAGTGCCGGAAAAAAAAGTGCAAGGTTTTATCGAGAATCCTTCCTCTAATGGGGCTCAAAACTGATTACAGCTGAGGAATGTTACAAGTGAAGAGGAAGGGAGGCGTGACAAGAGGTTAACCCTAATTTATGTTTGTTTGCTAAGCACAGTGAAACTGGAGCTTAATCCTGTTTAATTTGAATGTTGATGACAGCCAGGTGCACTCAACTGCTGCATTTGCATCACGCCATCCCCTCTTCAAAAAGAGAGCAACTATGGAAGCAATGACAGCAGCATGGTTGTGGGAATGTATGCAGTTTATGACCCAGAACCTTCTTGGAAATGCTGTGGAATCTCCAATGCGGCAAGACGACCCAAGTAGAAAAAGACCCAAAAATATTTTTCATTTGCTCACAGTTCCCATGTGAGCTTTTAGTTTTTAGGAAAAAGAAATGAAATCAATCTTAAAGGGAATCAATCTCAGGGGGCTGCCATTTTCTCTGTCACGGCTTACCAGTTTTCTGGGTCTGGTCATGGGATATTCACAAGCTGAACTCTCAGGCACTGTGATGTCATTTTCAGTTAGCAGTAGGGGGCAGTACAAGGCAAAATGGCCACCCCACTGAGATGAATAAAAGGAAGTGGATTTTTCTGATTAATTGATATTCCACAAACACAATATTAATTGGAATACCGTGCTTTGACTAGACAAATATATACATATTGTAAAGATTTGTTTTACTTGACTTCCCCTTTAAGAGCGGTGACAGCATTGTACATCAATTGCTCTGCGATTGTGAGGTTAAGTGGAGAAAGATCAGACAAGGAGATGAGGAGCAGCGACTGGGACCTCAAGATGCCTTGTTAGATTGTTGAACCATTAACATGGCTCGAAAAAAAACACTGCTGATATGTGGTGAGGAAATCGGAGACTTTTGGACAACATCTATAATCTCGGTATTTTCAGGTCAGTCGTCAAATCACTGTAAATTTGATCCAGACTTAGTCTATATTCACAGTCCCCTACAGATCAATTCTGTTTTTTTGGAGGGTTTTTTTTTTAACCATGTGCGACATGTATCCGATTTTTCAAATCTGACCCAGGCCTCTTTCATACGTGAATATTAATTGGATATGTATCAAAAGTCAAATATGCAACACTCGCGTGTGTGGGAGAATGTTTGGGAGACTACTAAGTCCGTGGGCCCTGCGGCTTTATCTTGTTGTTTTGTGACACAGCAAAGTGGTGGGAGTCAAACCTTTCTGAACATATTGGAAAAAGCACAACTTTACTACCATGGCTTTTCAAACATTGGAAATGTGCCCATTATTGTACAATATTGTTGTTTTATAAATTCACAGTTGCGCTTAGCTAATCAGAGATGCCATTAAGTTAGCGACATCTGTCTTTTCCAATGAGAAGCACTATTGTAGTATTGGAGATCACAATAAAATAATAAAACAGAATAAAAGACAATGACCTACAAACAAACAAACAAAAAAAAAGTCTCTTGCTGAAATGAACGGGAAATGTTTTGTGATTTTTGTTCAATGTTTGATTTTGGCTCATTTTTGCACATGTACAGGGGTCATACTCTTGCCCACTTCCCCTACATGTTTCATCCGTTTGACTTGTAACTAGTGCAGTCAAAATCTATTATCCTATTGATTATTCCATCGATTAAAAACCTGCCAAAACCCCCCCAAGAGATTCAAACAGCATATCAAAAGTAGGACAAAAAAACAAGCAGGACTCGTTTCACTTGTAGAAACTGCTGATTGCTTGTTTCCACTGCACCTTGGGAAAGGACAACGCTGCAGCCAGTTGACCTTGAGCTAAAACGGATTGGCATGCTGTGGAATAGCTCGGGAATATGCCCTGCCTGTCAGAGTGACTTGCAGCTGGGTCCCTCTATTCGGCCCTCCTGTGTGCACAGATACTGGCGAGGATTTTGTGCTGAAAACTGACAGATGGGGGAAAGGGACGCAGAGTGGCTGCGACATACATCTTTAAATTAAACAGTGTAGCAAAGTAGGACGACATTGAGGAGTTTCAAAGGGTGTAAATAATGAAGCTGGTACAAAATGTTCTAACTGCAGGACGGCATAAAATTGGAAACTTGATAGAGGATTTGGAGAGGGGGGGCTTTTTAAATGGTTCACCGCTATACAGTAAATCAGTTCATATTCTCTTTGCTTGGGGCCACAATGAATGGATTTTGTTTAATAGTCAATCACTCAAATACTTTCTGCAAAGGATGTGAACTGATTAACTTCAACTGAGAAGAAGGCATATGAGGCACTCAAATGCTTTTTGTTTGGCTGTGGAACTAATCTAAAACTCGGTTGTCAAACTTGTCATTTATATATAATCTACATTCTGTATCTATTATAAGATGGAATTCCTTTAAGCGACATTTTCTGCATTTTTTTTAATATACTGTCTAAAACATTTCCCTGAAGCCTGAATGACACGTCAGCCTTTGTCAAGGATCGTAAGGATCGAGAATTAAAGCAAACTTTACACCCTCTAATTTGGAGCTTTGTTCAACACACGTGCAGTGCTGTCTTACTTATCACTGCCAGGTGTGCAATGCAAGTACAACTGAGTTACCATGATTTGTGGTGGGAGGAGCTAGGTGGTTGCCATAAGGCATAAGGCAATTTCGGTCCTCAGGCTCCCTCGCCAGCCTGTTTTCCATGTCTCCCAATTGCAACGCAGGTGAGGATCGTTATCAGCCTTCTCCAGAGCTGGCTGATTAGCTGTCATTGGAATCAGCTGCATTGGGAATTGGGAGACATGGAAAATTGGCTGGCTAGGGGGGCCTGAGGACTGGAATTGAGAAACACTGCCATAAGGCAAGCAGCTACTTGTACAAAAGCAGAAGCAACAGCCCATTTTTCATTTGCTATGGGGTATATGCCACGGAAGAGGTGGGACGTGATTTTTCACATTAGTTTGGTTCTGGTCCGGGTTGTGAACGCGCAACCAAGGGGCACAAAGTCGGAAGCAGTATTTTGACGCAGCCCACACGTCGCAAACCGAATCGGAACCGAACTGATTTGTAAAAACAGTCCCGCCTCTTCCGTGACATATACCCCATTAATCTTAACTTTGATATTGCTCTGTAAAAAGTCCAACATTTCATAACCAATTTAATCTGTTAATTGAGTTGAGTATTTGGGCTGCGTTGTCTTGCTGAGTTCAAACAGTCGCCCGATTGCCACACTTTTTTGAGCAAATGGATTTAACTACTAAAATTAAAGATTGGGATTGATCGAGCAACAACAAAAGTGCTGACTATATATATTCATGTAAAAATTTAAATGACGAACACGTTAATGTTCCAGCGTAATTAAATCCACTTCATCAAACTCGGCTTAACTCTTTTGACAGCTTGTACTAATTAATCATTTCATGTCTGCAGCACAGTGTCAGTTGAAAAGCTCAGTTTCACAAGACTTATTAATGCAATGGTGATTGGAGCCAATTAATTAGATGAAATTTTTGAGCATGCTGGACGTAGAGTTCGGCTGATGGATTCATCACCTTACACAACCTCATCGTCGAGTTATGTCACGTGCAAGCCAGCGGTGACTTTGATCTTTTTGATGGTTACTGGTCAACTGTAAATTTTTGGAAATGTTTGAGATTTGTGGAGTGCATGTGTAGACCTATTTGAGCGATACGAAAACTCTGAAGCCTTGGATTAATGCGAGAGGCTCGATAGATTTCCGAGTGCGCAATCAAAGCTTGCGCAGTCCAGTCAATGTAGCAGGTACACTCATACAGTACATACACACAAGTGTAAAAGTTGAGTCTGTGTAAAGGCAATGAGTCATTCAGGGTTATTTAGTACATTAGTCAACTCATTTGCAAATTCTCGATTTGTTAGCAGTTAAAATTATTGTTAGTGTTTATATAGTTTCAGCCACAGCATGGAAAAGAAAGGATTTATCTGCATATGAACAAACGCATGCAAGCTCATTTGTAAAGAATTGTCTACAAAGCCATTTTGTCTGGCCATTTACAGAAAATGGCAGCATTTCAGTGTGGTATTGTGTTAGCGCCATTGCTACAGTAATGCAGCGTGTGAGACAGGAACATAACTGTTGTCTTTCTATTCCGTCATCCTTGTGCCACATTCTCCAGGCGTAACCAATCGTCATCCTTGTGGCACACTCTACAGGCATAACGAATCCACCCACGCTTGATAATGTAAGAAGAGCAGGATTGACCATAAATGAATTGGTGATGCCTGGAGAGTGGGTGTTAAAATGCACTTTTGTTATTGCTGGACTGCTCAACAGACAGCTGAGTTCAAGAAACAATTCAGTCTGTGGTGTGTGCATGCGTTAAAACAGAATTAGTTTGGGAGTTTTTCCTGTTATAAGAGTGACTTTAGATGCAGCAGGAAAATTGTATGAGATTTATGATATTTGTGTTTTATTGTATTTTTTATCTTTTATTCATTTGACATTTTTTTTCTTTAAGAACTATGCTTTGTTAACCCAAGTTAACTATCAGAGGTTCCTCGATCTTAGCTAGTCCATGGAGCCTCTTTGATGCTCAATTCTCACCAGTGCTGCCGTCAGGGCCTTCAAGGCATTCTCTGATGGTCTGAATATGATCAAAACCCCTGATCTGAATTTAAAACTATACATTTTGAAAATATTGCATACATTTGTTTAATTTCGTCATTTCATAGCGTGCGCCTTGGCTGTGCATCTTGCAGTCATTTTTGTGTTTTTTTTTTTTTTTTTTTGTCCAATCAGATTTCAGCTTCCATGTGTTAAATTTCCCAACATCTTCAGACTCCAAGTTGAAGGCCCCATACAATTCAAGTATCATTATAGACTTTTTATTTTTTAAGAATCTGAACCAATCATATTACTAAATGTCACATTCACACATTTTTTTTAATTACAGTACTTAATTGCTTTGGCAGATTTGCTTTAATTTCCCAGTGAGTTTCAGTGAACATTGGATTATCTTCTTCTACTACCTCTCTTTGCCAAAACCTTAACGTTAATGTCGGCTTAATGTTGATGTGTGATTCCGCTTCTTATTTTCCTATCTTATTCCTTAACTGATCACCATCATTGTACTAGTGTTTCTTTCTATTCTAGGGCACTGCCACAAAGGCTAATTAGGCTTCTGTGCGACTCAGTGGCTCACTGTTAGATATTCTTTCCTAGCTTGCGTAACAAGACATGAGCAAGTGGGATGTCAAAACAGGTATTAAGAAAAAAGAATATAAAAGGACAAGAGAAGGGCAAATGGAAGACAGTGATGGACAGAATAAAGATTTCCAGGGAATTCTGCAGAAGAAAGATCAGGACAGTGGGGAGCAGAAAACAGCTTGAATATTAAAAGATATGGAGGGATGGTCAGACATTCGTGGTAGATGCAAGGAAATTCAAAAGTCAGTTTAAGATTGAATGCAGAAAACGCTGTGACCATGTGGACAAGGAACACAGAATAGGTATGATAAATTGTATAAATAAAAAAGTAACATTAGGGTGAAGTAAAAAACTCCCAGTCACTCATTGGTCATGCAGAACCGAAATGTGCTGAGATTACTCCGTTGTTGTGGGTTAGCTCACAGAAACACCATTCTATACTTTGATGCACCGGTCTATTTTCTAGTTTCCCTTAGTCTCCACTTGAATAAACATGCGAACATGACCGAAACGTTCGAAAAGTAAATACAAGAAGAACAATATTCTCCTCAATTGCTGTAGATTTCCAGCGCAGTATTCTGGAACTACTGATACAATAACTATGTTTTTTTTATGAAAAAAACAAAAACAAAAAACAAACAAACCCTGAAGCAATTAATTAGTTAGGTACATACCACACTGAAGTCCAGATTCTGGTCAATCCACTCCTGCCCATCCTTGAACTCTTCGTGCAGGCCCATGATGTACAGCGTGTCCAGGGCGTCCACAATAGATGCTCCGAGTTGAGAATTACCTGCACAAGAGAGATAGACAACTCAAGAGGGGAAAATATTTGTTTTTCAATCAATCAATCAATCAACCAACCAAATGCACCCATTCATCCATTTTGCTTATGCTCACTCGAAATTTTGTTCAAAGTCCATCTCTAATATGGACAAGGTAACCAACAGGAACTCGTGAAATGCTGCTTCGGCACCCATTGTAATTCTGGGTCTCACGCAAACCTATGGTCAATCGCTGTTCAAGTATTTAGTGCACATTGTCACATGGCGTGTTTTTTTTCTCCCACAAACCGCTACATGCCGTATTAGCCCCTGTTGTGATCACATGACCATATTGAGACAAACAGACCGCTTGTTTACAGGAAGATATTTGCAGGATTTGCAGGGGAAATAACAACATGGCTTGTTTCAAAGCTCAGAGGTTAACTCAGAAAAAGTTTTTAAGAGTAGACGGACCACTAAATCTCTATTCTTCCGGAAGCCGGCTCAAACCTTGTGTCTCACATGTTGCGAGACTGTGGGTCTAATATAAAGTGGGAACTCATCGAGGCCAAGAAATGGCAAGATAACCAAACTGAAAGTCCAGTACTGCAATGAGAAAATGAAAGTTCATACCAGATAGCATGGATTTTGGGGGGAACCGTCAACATAAACATAATGTTTCGGTCATAAAGGAATGTATGCATCTACCAAGATGCTGCTAACGAAGATAAACAAATTTTATTTATTTATATTTATTTTTTTTACTGTGCATCAACATGTTTAGATTTATTTGAAAGTTTGGCTTCAGTGTTATAATGGACACTCACGTACTCGCAATTAAACAAATAAATCAATAAATCAATAAACAAATAAATAAATAAATGTTAATAGTCTTCCTCTGTTTTAAATTTTAAAGACACAGTAAAGACACAGTGTCCAATCACTAGTGAGCTATTTTTTTATTTTATTTTTTCACTTGACTTGAGTACGTGGGACACCTACACATGTACACTTTTTCTTTTTTTTTTTTTTTTAAAGCAAACTGTAAGGCACCAATATCTCTTTTCTCCGCTCACCCCACTCTCTCCTCCTGCTAAAGAGGCCCGCAACGATATATTGCCATATCCATTTTTTGAGCACACCCCTACTTTTTGACAGGTTAGCTACGTGGTAGCACAATGGCTGATGGTTAACAATCCGCCTCACAGCTCAGACATGAGTTCCAATAAGGGCTCCTGAATTGAATGAGTTGACTACAAAAACTGAAACATTTTTGGGGTCCCCTGAGAAATCCCTTGCAACCAGATCCCTCTGAATTTTAATTGAACATCCCAGATTTAGACCTTCAATTCAACAAAAACCTTTTGCTTTTTTTCCATTTCCTGTTTAGATCTTTGGGTGTATTTATCCACAATTTTCTTTGAGATCAACAGACTGTTAAAGAAAGTGAAACCTAGAATTATCAGTGAAACAATTTGAACATAACAAAAAAAGACAAAAAATATATAAAATAAATAAATACTGAATAACTACTGAAAATCAGGCACTTCTTTTCGGCAACGATGAATTTGTGAGGCTCACTGCTCATTTTTCTTAAATTGTGCTCCATTCAAAATGCAAGTACCATGCAGTTATCATGAATACAGACAGGTACCAATAAATCACTCTAAAAGTACACAGCAGTCTGATAGGTGAGGGGGAGGACAAGCAAAGTGGCCTGGCCACATGCCGCCACTTGACAGGTTGGCTCAACTATTGGACGGAACACCATAACCTGCAGTTGCACTTCTGGCCGTAATGGCAACCATTGAGCTAACAACAAAGACAGAGGCTGATAGTCAGAAATACAACCTTGATGCAATTCTTGCATCATCCACTGGGGACGTGATGAGAATACATTAATTCATCTGTACTAGTGGTCCGTATATGTTACATATCACATATATCTGTTTTGCTTTTTTTGCCCATTTTTATTAAGTGCTCTAAAGCGGAACTGTACAGAAGGCCAGTGGCAGTAACAAGATGTCCCCAGACACAAAGAGTCCAAGAATTGGAGCCCAGCTAAGAATGGAAAGAGGGGGAAGCCAAAAAGCAGCTGCCAAGGGACAGTTTTAGTGGAGCAGTAGGAGCACTCTCTGTACTACAGCCTTACGTCTTGCTCTGGATGACTGAGAGGGCAAGTGAGGTTCACAATTTGACAGCAATAAAACATGTACTAATATGTACTAATTATGCAAGTAAGAACAATCTACAGCTTATTTGTGCTCCCAGTATGCATTAAAATAAATGCATTTGAATCCATTTCAAACATTTAAGCAAGATTGCCATATGCTGCGGTCAGACCAAACACGAGTTGAGCGTTTGTGGCAGTCCGATTCCCTATACAGTTAATGCAATTTGTGCAGCTATATAGGTGGAAATGTGTGCAGGGCAGCGTGAGGTGAATTAGAAAATGATAAGTTTTTGCAGCTTAGCATCATCGCCGTAAATAACATACTATTATTATTGCCATTATTTCCACAAACACCAGCAGTACAAATCACAAACATACACAGTAAAATAAATAATTACACATTTAGATAACCGTTTACTAAGTTAAAAGCAGATTTTTGCAAATGTCTCATTTTGTTTGTTTTCATTAACATCACATTTTGTTGATTTCGTGTAGGAATACAAAAACCTGAGAATATTTACTGTTGACAGGATGAAATTTCGAGGACAAGGTCTCCAAACAATTAATTGATTATCAAAAGAGATGTTGATTAACTTGATAAATGAATACTTTAAACAATTCCTTAATCTATTACACACCAAATACAAATACAGATTCGGTAGATCCAGGTGGTGTGCTTGGGGCAGTGCTTTATTTAAAACAAAATAAAATAAAAAGTAAGTTCAAGCACGACTCATCACCTTATCGTGGTGGAGGTGTGTGAGTGTCCCAATGATCCTAGGAGCTATGTTGTCTGGGGCTTTATGCCCTTGGCAGGGTCACCCATGGCAAACAGGTCCTAGGTGAGGGACCAGACAAAGCATGCCACAGAAGACCCCTTATGAGGATAAATAAAAATAGAAAAAAAGAATGCGGTTTCCCTTGCCTGGACGCGGGACACTGGGGCCGCCCTCTGGAGCCAGGCCTGGAGGCGGGGCTCGAAGGTCAGGTAGCCGGGCCTGTACCCACGGCTGAGCACAGCCCGAAAAGGCAATGTGGGTCCCCCTTCCCATATGCTCACCACCAGTGGGTGGCGGCAAAGGGGTTGTTTGCACTGTGAGCTGGGCGGGAGCCAAAGGCGGGGGACTTAGCAGTCCAACCCCCGGCTACTGAAGCTAGTTCTTGGGATATGGAATGCCACCTCGGGCGGTGAAGGAGCCCTAGAAGTTCTATATATAGTCGGACTCGTCTCCACACATGGCTTGGGTTCTGGTACCAATCCTCTCGAGAGGGGTTGGACTCCTCCAAGGTTACCCAGGGTAAGAGTCGCAGAGCAGGTGTTGCCATACTTATTGCACCCCGACTTGGCGCCTGTATGTTGGGTTTTACCCCGGTGGATGAGAGGGCATCCTCCCTCCACCTTTGGGTGGGGGGACCGGTTTCTGACTGTTGTTTGTGCCTATGCACTGAACAGCAGCTCAGAGTACCCACCCTTTTTGGAGTCATTGGAGGGCGTGGTGGAGCGCGCTCCCTTTGGGGACTCCCTTGTTTTGCTGGGGGGAAATCGACCTGAAAAGTTTGTAAATGAACCCCACCCCTCTATGTCCAGCGCCTCCATTGTTGAGGCGGCTGATCGGAGCTGAACAAATAGTATTGTGGTTAGTGTGCTCACTCTGTAAGCAGCAAGTCCCTGGTTTGAAACCAGCCCAGGTTTTTTTCCCCCCTCCTCCTCCACGATTCCTTGCGGCAAGGAGCCGTTTTGTTTCAAATGTTATTGAACAATTGGCTTGCGTAGTTGCATGGCGTACTCAGAGGACTGCTCAAACGCAGAGCTACGAGAGCAGACTGCAGACGGCTCGCTGTGGGCGCGGCAATCACACGGGGCGAGGTGGGGTTTACTGAACCGGGCGTTTTACTTCCGTGTTAGAAAACTAAAAAGAAAATACCTAATATTTCCTAAAAAATTACATCGCCATGGTGTCAAAGGTAAATTTTTATCATTATATACCTATAGTTAACTGTTGGAAGGGCTTAAAATACCGTGGTGTAATCCCTTTAATGAAACAATTATTCACTGATTTTAAAACAATATATTTTTTTTATTACTAAAACTCATTACTGAAACTCAAATACGCAAAACTATGATCATATGATGCCCATTCATTCCTTCACGTTGAACATTTCATTGAAAACTATTATTTTTGTCAAGTATAAAATAACCTTGTAATTATGTGAAATTCAAGCCTCTTGCATTTTCATTCTTCATTTTCAAACTTAAACATTACATTTAGGAATGTCCCGATCTGATCACCTGATCGGAAATCGGGCCCGATCACTTACTCGATCGGAATCTAACGTTGTCTCCCGATCAGGACTCGTGTAAATATGAGGTTTTTTTTTTTTGTTTTTTTTTGTTTTTGTTTTTTTAACAACTTTCTATTAAATCAGGAGTTTGGCGGTGCCACAGAGTGACAGTTTTTTTTTCGACAGTGAGTGGGGCGTGGCGTCACTTTACTACGCTGACACTATTAATGCCATCGAACAACAAGGAAATGGCGCTATATGGCGTTATTTGGAAGTAGAAATAATAAGTTATCTTTAATGTGGAAAGCGGAGGCGGTGCGGTCCATATGCAGTGCTTGTCCTCTGGCCACATTCTAAAAAATATCACAAGAAAAATGGATTGACTGCCTCATAATCATGGTGTTCCTACAAACCATACAGTAAATCTATATAGCACCCCCCCCAAGAAAATACTACCATAATGTCTCTGCGCAGACATCACTGAATCAGGTTTGAAAATAGCAAGCAAACAAGCGGAACAATTGTTAAGCGCACAGCAACAAAAGAACAGCTTTGTGCCTCAGGCAGACACTCACCCTACTCTCAAAACTGTCAAGGCGTCCATCGAGGGAAGGGTGGGGGCAAAAAGGACAAAGACATCAATGTGACGTCCTTTGAGGGGCTTTTTAATGACGTTTAACATGTCACGCAATACATCATCCACCAAAGGAAAAATATTGGCACTTCGGCACTCCTTCAATGCAGACCTCCAAAAAAGGACGAATAAAATCTTGTATTTATTTAGTCTTTTATTTACGTAACTATATAAGTATAACATTTGCTTCTGCAGTTAATTCATTGAGCTTAACTGCCATGTCCACGCTAGTGCTAAGTAACACTAGTCTAGTATTCAGCCCTATTGTCTCCGCAAGCAAGCTAGTTGTAGCACTTATGAAATGACTGACAATATTTAAACATCATCGTGGAAATAAAATATTATACATGTGGACAAAATTGTTGGTACCCTTCTGTTAATGAAAGAAAATGGTCATTGAAATCACTTGAAACTTACACAAGTAAAAATTTACTCGACCGCTTGATCAATTTAATTGGATAAAACTCAAAATATTGATTATGGGATTTTTGCACAGCTCGAGTACTTCCTGAACTTAATATCACTCTTCGCACTCCTTCCTCCTGCTTCCTGTCTTTAATGAGTGGACAAACCGATTAATCCAGGTGTGTCTGGCCATTGTTGTCGTGGTTACTGAAGTCAGGCACACCTGGATTAATCAATTTGTCCACTTATGAAAAACAGGAAATCAAGGAATGATAGTACGTTCAGGAGGAAGCTGTGCAAAGGGCCCATTAGGTTAAAAAAAACAAAAAACAAAACAAAAAAACAAACAAAAAACAAACAAGCAAGATCATGTTGATTTCATCAATGTATGAAATTTGTACTGGTGGCCCAGTCAGGCCAGCATCAGTGAACGTAGGGTGACCTGACACACATATTTGGTGGCCCAGCCATCAGTCCACCATTATTAATGTTGGACCCTTAGTAAAATAGTGCAACGTTTTGAGGCGATGATGTAACTTTTCTTGTAAAATCGCAACTTTATTCTTCTAATATTCCAACCTTATTTTATTTTCCTGGGGCCAATAACTCATTCGTATTAAGAGTGACAGAGCACGCAACCTTGATATGAATGAAGGACTTCCACCACTAACGTGTGACCATTGGCGCTTACATCACTGTGCCAGTTTCAGTTTTATCATCTATAATTGATGTATGTTCAAAGTTTGAGGAATCTTTTCTGTGCAAAGGCACTAATCGCCTAATCCTGTCCACCATCCAAGGTTGTGAAGGGGACAAATGTTAACAGCCAGGGTTTGTGCAAGAGTGTGTGTGACCAATTAAGTGTGTTTTGTTGGGAATCTTACCAAAGATATTTGTAGAATGTCCTTTCTTGGCGAGGGGCTTGAGTTCGTTGTGACCCCAGCCGTATTGACGATAGCTGTCCCACGCATGTTTCATCATCTGAAACGTCACAGCAAGATAGCTCATTAGATGTGGTCAAGGGTTAAACGAATGTGTCACCACTGTGGTGGCTTTTTACACAAAATTTGTTCTTTTGTCGATCATGTTTACAAAGGAAAAGAACATCAATGTCTAATGATGTGATCAGGATATCTGTACTTTAATTTTGTCCCAACCCTACTATCGAGTTTTGGAGTCTGACAGTCGCCATCAATGATTTATGACAATACGAATCATTATCACAATACAGCGAATGCATGATAATCCCTGTGGCCGTGAGCTGTGATCCCTTTTGGTGTGAATGAGCTCCCCTTGGGTGCTTTTCATCACATGGTTTCTCTGAGTATCGCCACGTCATCTACAATGGCTCTCAAGTTGTGTGCGCATGTGCCACGGAGGGAGGGGTGTTGGGCGCGAGAGAGAATGAGAGTAAGTAGAGAATGAGAGAGTAGAGAAAGAAAGAGAGCAATACAGCGAGAAAGAAAGAGAGAGAGATAGAGATAGAGAGAGAGCGATAGAGAGAGAGCCGGAGAGAGATAGAGCGAGAGAGATATAGCGTGAGAGAGATATAGAGTGAGACAGATATAGAGTGAGAGAGCGAGAGCTCATATAGCTCATCATCAAGCATCAAGCGCATTTCTGAGGAGGGCCAAACCTTACAAAACAGACTTGATATCATAAATGTGGAATGTATATATGGAATAGTAGTAAACACGCTGACTTACATATTACGAAATGTATAACATTAATGGCTGAATACTAGGGCGGGATTACAGATTTAAACCACATGATAAAAGCATCACATAAAATATGACATCTATGTATGGCAATGCAGACCTATTCCATTGGTTCACTTGAAATTTTGCAAAGCGCATCAAATTATGTTTTGAAAATGGACATCATGTTGGAAATATTATTTATCAACATTTTCAAAGTATGGGATGGGATCGGTGGAGCTCGAAGTGCGAGTGTGCAGCTAGGAACGAGCATGCACGATGTCATTACGTTAGATTGATTGACAGGATCGAGAACCAATCGCTAAGATGGTCCACCCGGAAGACGCAGTGACAAAAGATCCTTGAATACACCTTTAATTTTTTGTTCAGAATCAGCTACTTATCACAAATAACTGACACCGTTTCCTTCTCATTCATCCCTGCAGTGCCACAGCACTTTTATTTATTTACATAGTCTGATCGTGCTTCATAGAGTGGGTTGTGGACAGTCATTGGATAAACGTTGGGTTTTTCCCCGCCCATCGGATCCACAGCGCCTCTGGGGCTTGATGGACCACTGGGCCAGACATTGGGCTACTCCGTGAGATTGGATGATCTGTCTGAGGCGTCAAGAATGAGCTTCCCCTCATTTGAATGACCAACAGCTGCCAAACGCATATTAGAGGTTCATCAGCCTTTAATGACTTTTTTTTTTTTTTTTTAAAGTCAAAACACTTCACATTAGGAAAAAGCTTAATGGCTTGGCGACTCTCCCCCAGGCAGTCAAGCTATTGAAGGTAAAGGACAGCACCTTTATTGTGTTCTTGGCCTTCCCGATGTCGAGACGTCACGCGCACCAACCATTATAAATTAATAAACAGCAAGGTGGACATTACCTGTGATCTGCATTGTTTGGACGTTTGATCACTTTTATTAGCCTGTATGCCAAGGACAAGGGCGACAGTGCTGAACAACATATTTATGTAGGACCTTGGAATACTAATTGGATGCAATCCTAAAAGAGGTGATTGAGTCTGACAGCAAATCCGTATATTCACAGCATAGTAAATGGAGCTCTTCTCATTATTTGAACAGAAGCTTATAAAACACATCTAGCAAATCTGGAAACTCTTCATAAGTCATTTTTGTTTTTAATTAAACACCAGGAACAATTACTATACATTTGATTAGATGCTGCCTTACAGGGTGGCCTAATTAAACTGAAAAGTACTGTAATGGCAACGGGCTGCTATTTAAGTTAGTGGAAAATAAAATACACATTAGGTGAAATAAATGCCACTCAAACCATTCTGTGTGGTTCATAATGCATAAAATTATATTTATTACAGCATAGCGATACAGACGCTATTTGGGTGAGCATAAAGCTGGTAACTGGGCTTAGTCAGTTTGAATTAATAACGTCGCTCTGAGTTAAGAAATAACAGCCACATTAAGTTCAACTCTATTTATCTATGTACTTTGGGAGAACCGGGAACAATTCTACAGCTGTTAAATGTCACGTGAGTCCATGAAAAGACAACTTATGAGCAAATGCAAAGCATTCTGTCACCTCTCAGCTCACACACATGCTGGACTTTTTGTCATTCCAATTTAAGATCTCTGGTCAACTGTTTAAATGTGAGGTGATGCCTTCCAAACTGGAGTTTACATGCGCCACTACACCTAATAAGAACAGCCATTTTACAGCTGGGTGACGTGCAGATGGACGTAAACATTCCATGAGGTATGAAGATGGAGGTCAGTAATCTATTTAACATATTAGTTGTGACTGTTTTTTACACTTTAATGAAAACAACAGCTTGGTAAAAACTAGGGGTGTTAAAAAAAAAAATAATCGATTCGGCAATATATCGCGATACTACAGCACGCAATTCTCGAATCGATTCAATAGGCAGCCGAATCGATTTTTTAACATCCTTTTTTTTTTATGGAAAAATATTCAACAAAACGTCTAACTTTCACACTTTAAGCATGGGACAATGTTATATTAATGGAACATTAAGCCTTAATATTGTATTTCAATGCTGTTCAAACATGAAAAATGTTACAACATGTTTGTTAAATACAGTGGCTCACAGTAAAAAAAATGAAGTTTCCAATCAATAAATAATACATTTTCATACAAATCTTACAGTGTACATGTACAAGTTTACTGAATGGTATTTTCTAAATTTGAGTAAAAAAATCGCAACAAATCGACTCGTAAATTCTAAGGGTGTCACGATTTCGATTTTTTATCGAAATCGATCAAAATTACGTCACGATTTCGAGCATCGAAATAGAAGAGAGGACACACGATTCGATGCCCCCCCCCCGCGCCCGCCGCCACCGCCGCCACCGCCACCTCCCAGGAAAGCAAATGAGACGCAGCCATTCAGCTACTAGCTAACGGCACTTGTTAGCTGACTTCTCCTGCAGTCATGATGGCAAGCGCGGACAGACACAGCAATGGTGCTTCAAGCCGCTCCCGCTTCTCTCGTCACCAGTTTGGAAACATTTTGCGTTCCCGGTGAGTTATGTCGACAACGTTCACGTTGTCGATAAAAAGACCACAGTTGCAAGATATGCTATGTGCGCGTACTGTACTCGGCCACGGTGTTACGCCCGGCTCGTCAAGGGGAAGGGAAGTAACACAATAACAGAAAATATAGAGTAGATAAACACGGGTTGTAGTGATCAGAACATAATTCACCCACGGAACGTTGGGACGAAGGGGGAGTTTGTTGGGATGAAAGGATGAAAGGATAAAAGAACAAAATGTTGGTAGGTCTGTGAGCCTCGCACAGAGTGAGGGTTGTTGCTGTTAAACGATGAGAAGCTGATATCAATAAACCGCCGGTCTTTGGCTCCGGACTTCAACACTCTGCCTCCGACTCCCGTCACTGCTCGCTACATTGGTGACCCCGACATCCGCCTCGTTGACGTTTCCGAGGCTGAGAATTTGATCGAATTGAGCGACATGGCGAACTCCGCTGATCTCAAGTTACCAGAGTTTTGGGAGTCGGCCGCGGCGACGTGGTTTGTACAAGCTGAAGCTCAGTTTGCCATCCGTGGAATTACGGACGATTCCACGCGCTACTACCACGTCGAGGCCGCGCTCGGGAGCTCCACGGCGGCCAGAGCTACGGCGCTAGCGAACACTACCATCTCCGAGCCACGTGCTCTGGCGGAAGAAGCCGACCGCTTTTTCCTGGCCACCCAGCGGCACAACCACGAGGTCTTGGCCTCTGCACGCGCCTTCCCAGTCCCGGCGGCCGCAAGGGCACCTCATAAGGCGAAGAGGTGCCGCGCCCCTTGCTCCTTTGTTGCGTCGGGAAACGGCGACGCCTCCACTCAGTTGCAGCTGTGAGTGGGGGCGCAGAGTGCCGGCTGCTGTTTATCATGGACACCCTCTCCAGACTCAAGTTCCTCTGTGACTCCGGCGCCCGCAGAAGCGTGTTGCCTGCCTCGGCTGAAGGTGCTGCCGGGGGCACTCACGGCCCGCACCTGTCAGCGGCCAACGATGCACCGATCCGGACCTACGGCACTACGACAGAATGTGTCTTTGGTGTGCCCTCCATCAAATACCTCGGCCACCTCATCAACGAGGACGGCGCCACCCCGCTCCCGGCAAAAGTGGAAGCTGTTGCCGCTTTTCCTCGACCCCGGACGGCCCAGGGTCTTCGGGAGTTCCTCGGGATGGTGACTTTTTGCCACAGGTTCATCCGCCTCTTCCACTTCATCCTGGAGGGCCGTGAGTTCACGGTCTTCGTCGATCACATGCCGCTCGCCTTCTCCATGTCGAAGTTGTCCGAGCCGTGGTCCGCGCGGCAACAGCGGCAGTTGCCGTTCATATCTGGATACACCACGGACATCCGACATATCGCTGGCAAGTACGACGTGGTCGCGGATTGTCTGTCCAGGGCAGCCGTCAACACGATACAGCTGGGCCTCGACTTTTCCCGGATGTCGGCCGACCAGGCTTCCGACCGTGACACCCAGTCGCTTCGGGGCTCCGACACCGGGTTGCAAGTTAAACCGGCTCATGTTGACCATGTTGACCCCTTGGACCACCCCGCGCCCCCGCCGCGGCCGCCCCCCTGGGCTGCGCCTTCTGGACCGTGTGGGGTCCCTTCCAGTTGTTCCTGCATCCCCGCCAGTTGGTGCGCGGGACTGTTCTGGTGTTTCTGCTGTGTCCCTCCCGCCCTCGCTCCCTGGGTCATGTACCCGCAGGGGCCCGGCAGTTGCCGCCCCGTCATCCGGAGTTTGATTGTGGGTGAATTCTGGGGGGGCTTGTGTAGTGATCAGAACATAATTCACCCACGGAACGTTGGGACGAAGGGGGAGTTTGTTGGGATGAAAGGATGAAAGGATAAAAGAACAAAATGTTGGTAGGTCTGTGAGCCTCGCACAGAGTGAGGGTTGTTGCTGTTAAACGATGAGAAGCTGATATCAATAAACCGCCGGTCTTTGGCTCCGGACTTCAACACTCTGCCTCCGACTCCCGTCACTGCTCGCTACAGGGTCGACTTTAACATCTGAGTAGTTTTAATTGAAATTTCAGGCAGGGGTTTGACAAGGGAGTGAAAGTGGAAGGTGAACAAATAATAACCGCATTTGACAGAACTGACAGAACGGAGGAGAAACAACAATAACCAATAGGGGTATAATACACGGATACACAATAGCGTCGCGCTGGCACAGTCGTCCAATCGGAGTGTCGCGCTGGCACAGTCGTCCAATCGGAGTGTCGCGCTGGCACAGTCCTCCAATCAGAGTGTCGCGCTGGCGCATTCAAACTGAAGTACCATTATACGGGCACCAGCCGACACAAACACACACATACATACTAGGGGAGCGGAGCCGGCAGCGGGCCCGAGCCGCCAGCCGTAACAACGGGAAACACGACAAACATGACGGGACATTTACGCAGGCATCACAAAGATTTAGATTTATCAAATTCAACTAGAAGTGGGAAAACAACGGTCCAACCAACTATTTCATCCTCATTTACAGTGAAACTTCCACACACTTCAGCTCGCGCGAAACGCCAGATCCATAGGTCTATTTATAGCAGCAGACCTGCAGCCTTGGAAAACGCTGGATTCAAACATTTAATTAGTGTACTTGAACCACGCTACAGTATGCCCAGCAACTGTAAATGTTGGGATATAGTTTGTTCAGGCTGTATTTGTTCCATGACTTTGGATACAATATATTTTTTGTTGTTGTTGCACATTGCACATTATTTTAAGAGGAACGCACAGCACACTGTTGTAACCAAAAACAGTCAATAGATGGCAGGCACCCACTGTGACTTTTTGTTTTTTTATTTTTTATTTTACACTTCAGTAAGAACAAGACGGTTAACTTTATATTGTAAATAAATTCTTTGAATTTGATCATTCCTGCCTAATGTCAATTATCATATATTACATAAATTTACACAAAAATAATATGGAAATTGCATCACCTATATGTAGCCGATCTTTTGAAATAAGATTTACTGTACAATGAATAGAACCAATGATCATAGACTAGCCTTAGCCTACAGAAGCATATGCCTCTGTGTTATAAAGTGGGGGAGCGAAAAAAAAAAAAAAAAAAAATCGAAAAAAAAATCGAATCGTGACCCCAAAATCGAAATTTAAATCGAATCGTGGAGTTGGCGAATCGTGACACCCCTAGTAAATTCATATCGGGATTAATCGGTATTGAATCGAATCGTGACCTATGAATCGTGGTCCGGATCGAATCGTCAGGTACTAGGCAATTCACACCCCTAGTAAAAACGTTAACATACTTAAAAAACAGATGTGGGCAATTTACTAAATATTGCTCGGCTGTCATTCGTCAGCGCCCTTATTTTAACCACGCTTTGATCATCACTATTTTAGGACCAACAGACAAAAGCTGGACATTCCGTCAATACTGACAGACTGTCTGAGTCTGTCATTAATCAACAAAACGGCTGTTCATCAGTGACGGACTGCGAGGTCTGTCAGTACTTGACTCGGTTAGTGACGTTTACACTGATGGAGGAAAACCCACTTCAGTCAGTGCTTAATCCATCATTTTTTTGTGCTATTGTCACTAAAAAAAATGCTACAGTGCTTTTATTGTCACTAAAGAAAGCTCAATGCGCTTTCCAATAACTTGTAAAATGGGAAACATCAATTATCCGTGGAAATTTACCCATCTCAGCCTGGTTCGACTCCTCTCCCCGTGAATAGCAGAGATCTACTGCATTGGCACTCAAAAGATAGTGACAATTGCTTCTGAATAAACAGGATGGAAAAAGAGAGTAAACATCAGGTGTTAAACTTCATATCCCCAGGTGTTGTTCTATAATAGAGCTCAGATTTCCTCCAATAAAGGCAAACTGCCAGGTTTCTATGGTCCCTCTATTCATGCTGATACCTTCCACACAGCAGCGGCATGGGAAAAAGATAGCTTTGGCAGGCAGTGTGAAAAGAACTAGTGCCTAGTGTGACAAAATACTTCTCTGCGAGGTACAAGAGCCCTCAAAACAACAGGAGAGAAGAAGTGTCAAATTTCTCATCCCACTTCCAGGTTTCGCCACAGTAAACCCTTGCACAATGAGTGCAAATTTAGGAGTGAATTATCTATCTACTCTAATTGTGATGATGACACCAGCATCAGGTAGGGCTGGTCGGATTAGTGGTGAGACTAATTCGACAACTAATTGAACAAATTAATCAATATTTTGGATAATTGAGTAATTATTTACAGGCCTTATTGAATTTAAAATGATCCAAATCCTCTGAATTTAACATTTTTAACTAAATTTTCTCAGACAGCTATCCATTAAAGGAGCCTCATTGTATTAATCTTTTTGTCTAAATAAGATATTTGCAAGGACTTGCTTTTACTTTGTAAAACAATCATCAAAACATATTGCCAATTTTCTGGCATGTTACGGACCAAACAAGGAAATTAATCATAATTTGTGCATTTTCTGCATTGTCAACTTGACAGAATGCTGTTTTTGAATAAAGAGATGGAATTTAAAACAGGTTTTCCCTCCATTTTTTCCTTAATTAACTCATTCCCTCCCAGCCATTTTCACAGAAGCAATCCCGTTCGCTCCCGGCCGTTTTACTGGATTTTGACGGATTTTGCAAGGCCCACAGAATATCGTGTTCTATTGCTATAAAAGCATGGAACCTATCAAAAGAAAGATTAAAGTCTCTTCTTTCATCGGGGAAAAAAAAGTATGTTTTTATCCGTTTTGCAGCAATTAGCATTAGAAGATAGCTAAGTTTCATCAGTTTTCACAATCTATTTAAAATTGTAAGTAATTGAGCTTTTTTTCTACATGGCCATGGTTGATCTCCTTTGCTCTGATGCCACCTGCTGGCCGTTTGTGTAATAACTACCATTTCTGCAACCATTCTTTGCAGTTGAGAGGCTGCATCAAAGCCTTCTGTATGCTCTAGCATTAAAAAACAACAACAACAACAACAAAAACGGATAAATACGTCTTTGGGACACTTAAAACAAAAACAAACAAAAAAACGTATTTACACGTTATTGGGAGCAAATGAGTTAATTGACAAAATAATTGACTAATATCTAAATAATTTAGGAGCACCGCAAAAAAACAGCTTTGGCGATCATGTGATCGGCTTGTCTGGAATCAAGATTTCAATCAGAAAACAATAAATCGTTCAACCCTGTCAGGTGTCAAGTGTCAGGTGTTAAATTGAACATTCCAGTACCCACACTGCAGAATATACTTGTACATGAACTCCATTATGGCTCTGATATTCCCTCCGAAAGTAGTAAATTACAATCATTCCGTGTTGGTATAGTTTATGCAACATGGGAAAAGGCCAAAAAATGGTGGCTTTCTTTAAGGTGCAATGAAAGGGTTACATGTTATTATGTTTCTGGTTGTCAGGACAGCTTATACCACCATGTCATCTTGTTTGAGCGTGTTCCTGAGAGGAAATTGAAACATTTCTGTTATTTTGATTGAAATCATTCCGACCAAAGAGCAGGTCAATTGTTTACATGTCATATGATCTATTCTGAACTGCGCTACTACATTGATCACAATAGCGTTTCACAGTCATGTGGCATGCGCAGATCAAAGTAAAAATCTAAATGATTTCTCAAGATGGAGTTCATTTGTCTATTTAGCACAACAGTAGTTTTGTGATTGTTTTAACACACTCATTAATGAATCAGCTTGATAAAAACAAGTTACAAGTAGTTTAAAACAAGTACTCTTGTCGCAGATTGGCTGTAGGACACTGCCATTATCAAGTTCGTAAACGACGAACTCACGACACATTTATGTCAAGACAGAGCATGCAAGACCTGGCTTTTCCAATTGAACTGTTTCCATGTCATTTGTTCGGATTGGCAAATGGAATATCCTGCTGTGAATCCAAATGAAATGGCACATTCTGCCTTACTATTGCGATTGAAGTGTATATAGCACATCCTTGACAAATTATTATCCTAATTGTGATTTCAATTAGTGCCAAATTAATTGTGATTAATATTTTCTTCATAATCGAGCAGCCCTATTTGGAGTGTATATTATCATCCCTGCCGGTGATCATTATTTTCTTTTGTAAAAATCGCCGCAGACTCCTGCTGCAAAATGTTTTTATCTGAAAAAATTATAACAGGTAGCCCAGACGTGTCTCTGTGTTAAACTCAAGAGTCTGTGCAGAGATTAAACACCTGTCATCTGCTCCCTTCCCTCAACTCCCAATCGGCAGACGAGCTCAAGTGTGAAAACTGAAGTGTGGAAATGTGGTCGAGATTTTAATGAAAAGAGGGGCCATGCAATTAGATACCAATGTGAGAGGCAGAACTCTTCATGCGCTTGCAGGATCAATCAAAACAATAAAAAATAATTGTCACCAGTAGGCTCTTGCACCCCGATGTCTGTGAGGTGCCCCAGACAAGAATCAATAAATATGAGGACAGCATAGACACTTGGAAGGAAATAAGAGCTTAATTACGACTTCTATACATTTTGCTCAGTAATGCCGCTCTCTAATGCTACAGTCAGACCTAACACACTGCAGTATTCCCGCAACACAATTATATATACAGTACAGTCAGTAAGTGTAAATACTACAGGTGTGAATCCGTTCTGGGCGGCATGACTGACAACCCAAGTGGGGGTGAGCACCAAGCACATGTGCTCAAATTGGTAAACTTGAACTGGACGTCACACGGTTTGCAACAGCCAGTTGGAGTGAAATGTACTAATTACAAAGAAGACACAAACGGTGTAGGTTTGTGTCTGCTTTGTAGTAAGTACATTTAGGACAAAATAATCGTCGCGGTCTGTGGACATTGAAAGCTATACAATGGTGAGTGAGGATGTTGGTGTATCTAGTAAGTGAATTGTGTTGAACTGTCTACCAAGATAGTAATAAGAATTAATCAAAGAGTAAGCACAACCACCAGCCACCTGAATGACTAGTGATGTTCATACATTTTTATTTGTTTATTTATTTTGTGATGTGGCATAAATGAAGCAGCTGCATTTGTAGTATCTCACAATCAAAATCCCACACATTTCGACTTAGCATAGCATTGGGACAGGAGTCAAAGGACACTAACTACTAGAGGTGGGAATCTTGGGGCACCTCACGATTCGATTGCGATTACGATTCAGAGGCTACGATTCGATTATAAAACGATTATTGATTTCCCCCCCAGGCAGCAGAAAAAAAACAATGTATTTTGGTGCTTTTAATGTTTCGTACATTAGTTACAAAAATAGTACAAAAGTCCTCTCAGGCCTACATAAACTACCATTTCAGTATCAAGTTAACAGTTCAAAACAGTAAATAAAATACTCAAGTCCTCATTCTGTAACAACAGCTTTTAAGTATATTCAGTCTTCAACAGAATAAAACATAGCACTGAGCAAAAATATATTATTTTTATCCACTCAAAAGTGCACTGAGGTATAAATGAAAGACAATGTGAACTATAGAGGTGTGCAAAATTTCCGATTCTTAGATTATTCACGATTCGGCCGTGGAACAATCGAGAACGATTCACAAACGTCCAAATTCCGATTATATAAATATGCCAAGGGAACCGAAACTAAAAGTGAACCGGAGCGAAAAGTACGCGGAACTGAAACGCAGTAGCGCGCGCGGTCTTCGGGACGCTTAATGGGACGGACCGAGAGTACACATCCACAACTCACGCCTCGAGATTCAAAACAAAAACAAGCATGGCTGAGCTGACCAACCCACCTCTTCGTGAGATCAGACCTGCTCCGAAAAGGCAAACAACTTCAGGCGGAAGTATCAGCTAGCTGGCTGCAGTGCGTCGGTTAGCGTTCTACAGGGCGCCGCGCAGTGATACGAACGAACGAACAGAAAAGTAGTGGCTGGCGGTAATGGCGTCTGACTTTATTCAGAAAAGAGTATTGTGGTGGAAATGTATCACGCTTTTGAAAACAAAAAGTTTTTTAGAAGAAAAACGCTTTATTTCCGAGACCCCAGCCAGCTTGCTGGACTATTTTCTTTTTTATTTTCTTCTCGTCCAACGTCGAACCAGAACGCGTGTCACCGAACGCTGTCAGAAAGAAGTCAGTGCTGATCGCACACACGGGAGGTGAGGATCAAATTGAGATTCATGTTAAAAAAGCCGAACGATCCCTTTAATGTTTACACGTTCATGTTTACACAAGTTAAAAAGCAGAAAAGCACTTGAGTTTTTTTTTTTTTTTTTTGTACCTCTGAGAAACTTTAATGTTTACATGTTCATCTTTACACAACTTAAAAAGCAGGAAAGCACTTTTTTTTTAGGCATTTGTATTGAAGTAGTAGTTCACATTGTCTTTCATTTATACCTCAATGCACTTTTGAGTGGATAAAAATAATATATTTTTGCTCAGTGCTATGTTTTATTCTGTTGAAGACTGAATATACTTAAAAGCTGTTGTTACAGAATGAGGACTTGAGTATTTTATTTACTGTTTTGAACTGTTAACTTGATACTGAAATAGTAGTTTATGTAGGCCTGAGAGGACTTTTGTACTATTTTTGTAACTAATGTACGAAACATTAAAAGCACCAAAATACATTGTTTTTTTTCTGCTGCCTGGGGGGGAAATCAATAATCGTTTTATAATCGAATCGTAGCCTCTGAATCGCAATCGAATCGTGAGGTGCCCCAAGATTCCCACCTCTAGTGAACTACTACTTCAATACAAATGCCTAAAAAAAAAAAAGTGCTTTCCTGCTTTTTAAGTTGTGTAAAGATGAACATGTAAACATTAAAGTTTCTCAGAGGTACAAAAAAAAAAAAAAAAACCTCAAGTGCTTTTCTGCTTTTTAACTTGTGTAAACATGAACGTGTAAACATTAAAGGGATCGTTCGGCTTTTTTAACATGAATCTCAATTTGATCCTCACCTCCCGTGTGTGCGATCAGCACTGACTTACCCCTGACAGCGTTCGGTGACACCAGTTCTGGTTCGACGTTGGACGAGAGGAAAATAGTCCAGCAAGCTGGCTGGGGTCTCGGAAATAAAGCGTTTTTCTTCTAAAAACTATTTGTTTTCAAAAGCGTGATACATTTCCACCACAATACTCTTTTCTGAATAAAATCAGACGCCATTACCGCCAGCCACTACTTTTCTGTTCGTTCGTTCGTATCACTGCGCGGTGCCCTGTAGAACGCTAACCGACGCATTGCAGCCAGCTAGCTGATACTTCCGCCTGAAGTTGTTTGCCTTTTCGGAGCAGGTCTGATCTCACGAAGAGGTGGGTTGGTCAGCTCAGCCATGCTTGTTTTTGTTTTGAATCTCGAGGCGTGAGTTGTGGATGTGTACTCTCGGTCCGTCCCATTAAGCGTCCCGAAGACCGCGCGCGCTACTGCGTTTCAGTTCCGCGTACTTTTCGCTCCGGTTCACTTTTAGTTTCGGTTCCCTTGGCATATTTATATAATCGGAATTTGGACGTTTGTGAATCGTTCTCGATTGTTCCACGGCCGAATCGTGAATAATCTAAGAATCGGAAATTTTGCACACCTCTACTAACTACACAACAAGACTGTGGCCGTTTTATGGCAACTCATCAAGCATCGCTGCCATGCTCGGCCCACATGCAACGATAAATTTAAAATCTTAATTCAGCTTCACATCTGTCTAATTATGCTGGTTTAAACTTGTGAGCATTCAAACCAAATCTTTAGGACAAATCCGTGTCAGGAAGACTTCCTGAAATAGCCAAAATGACCCTAAAATTCTATTAATGTATGCATGGCACGGACTAAAAAACAAACAAACTGTGATTTAGTTTTTTGTTTTTTTAATAATCTTAAAGTCTTCTCAAAAAATTAGTTGGCCTAAAAATGAAATAAATAACCTTAAAAAGAAAAAAAAAGCGTAAATTCTCGATACTTAGGCTATTTTGATGAGAGCATGTCATAGACATCTTAAGACTGTTTTAAAGTGTATAAACAAAAAAAGTACACATTATGTACCGTATTTTCCGCACTATAAGGTGCACCGCATTATAAGGCGCACCTTCAATGAATGGCATATTCCAAAACATTTTCCATATATAAGGCGCACCGCATTATAAGGCGCACCTTCAATGAATGACATTTTAAAACTTTTTCCATATATAAGGCGCTACAGTAGAGGCTGGGGTTACGTTATGCATCCATTAGATGGTGCTGCGCTAAAGGGAATGTCAACAAAACAGTCAGATAGGTCAGTCAAACTTTATTAATATATTACAAACCAGCTTTCTGACAACTCCATTCACTCCCAAAATGAATAAACAGCTGTTTTATTATTTTCTCTCAGGTAAAGTATTAGTATTAGCTAGCGATCCAAGATGGCGGGATCTTCTGCGCACACGCGTTACCGATCGTGCAGGATCACGATAGTGTCTTGAAAGCGAGACCTGTTGCGGCTCAATATTGATCCAAATATAAGGTGCACTGGATTATAAGGCGCAGGGTCAGTTTTTGGAAAAATTGAAGGCTCTTAGGTGCGCCTTATAGTATGGAAAATATGGTTAATATTAATTATTGTGGTAACACCAATAATACAGGTATACTGTCAAACTCAAAGTATCATTGATGAGCAGTGATTAAGCCTTCTTGAAGCATTAACAATAGTAGTCACTAGTCATTGTAACGCCTGGCGCAGGCGCACGCGGCAACTTGTCACACACATGATCACAATTCACAGACACGCTCAAGCGCAAGGAGGTGAAAATAAATATTCATAAACCCACTTAATGCCTGCAGCTAAGTGCAAGGTCATTACATTGTTGGACTTGGAGGAAATAAAATAAACAAATGAGCTTGTTCTACTACAGTAGAGGCTCAAAGTGACAGGCTCATTGTTGCCTTGAGATGGCGGGATGAGCTTTGGGTAACTTCAAGAGTTATTTGGATTTCTCATCTCCTTCCAAGTATTCCCACCATCCTGTGGAGGTTTATTGGCAGGAGTAAAATGGAACATGTCAGAACAAACTAAGAAGAATAATTAAAAACTAGAGCTGCGAGCAGCTATAAAGGGCCCTCGCAGCCCGGGCCACGTTGGGGTCCTTGCACGTTGGGGTACTTGCACGTTAGGGTACTGGCACGTTGGGGTACTGGCATATTGGAAGCAAAATTTCTTTGAAAATGGCATAATAAACGTTTACATGTAGAATATTTTTTTTGCCAGTGTGTGTCAAGCTCAACGGGTTTTGGTGATTGTTATGACCTGCAAAAATCAGCGTCCTTATTTATTTTTAGGCAATGAGTTGCCCTGATTGGTATTTTTTGTAAAAGTGTATATATACATCATCGCTCGTTGTACTCATTGCACAATGTTACTTTTATTGTCCAAAGGGGCAATCAAAAATGAATAAAACAAAATGGAAACATACATACGTTTGGATCGGTGTGAAGCCAGTGAACAATTTGAGTGGTGGAAACTAAAAGAATATTCATAAATGACTTAGTTATCACACTTAGAATGAGTTTACATTTTTTGTAGAAAACACCGTATGTTTTTTTTTTTTTTTATATATTATGCCTCAAGGGCAAGGTGGCGCTGTATTTATAACTGAATGTTGTCATAGAGATACCTTCAGGCCTTGATTATAAGCATATATGTCAAGTGTGGGATTTTTTTTGGAGCATGTACCGTGGAGTTATTATGCATATCCTTCATTCACGATATTGCTTTTAATGTCCACAGAGGCTATCAAAAATAAATAAAAAAATATATATGTTTGGATAAGTCTGATGCCAGTGAACATTTTGAGTGGTGGAAACTAAAAGAATATTCATAAATGACTTAGTTATCACACTTAGAATGAGTTTACATTTTTTGTACAAAATACCGTATGTGGGGTATTTCTTTTTTATGCCTCAAGGGCTAGGTGACGCTGCATATATAACTGAATGTTGTCATAGAGATACCTTCAGGCCTTGACGATAAACATACATGTCAAGTTTGGGATTTTTTGGAGCATGTACCTGGGAGTTATTAAGCGTAGCCTTCATTCACGATATTGCTTTTAATGTCCATAGAGGCTATCAAAAATACATAAAACTAAATAACAAAAATATGTATGTTTGGTTAGGTCTGATGCCAGTGAACATTTTGAGTGGTGGAAAGTAAAAGAATATTCATAAATTACTTCGTGATCACACTGAGAATGAGTTTACAATTTTTGTAAAAATACCGTAAGTGGGGTATTTTTTTTTTCATGCCTCAAGGGCTAGGTGGCGCTGCATATATAAGTGAATGTTGTCATAGAGATAGCTTCAGGCCTTGACTATAAACATACATGTCAAGTTTGGGATTTTTTGGAGCATGTACCGGAGAGTTATTAAGCATATAATTTTTCATTGCGAAACACAAGTTTTGATGCCCCGCCCTCATCATATAGTATTTAGAAAAGTCAAGATTTTTCTCCCTGTCGTTGGCTCAGGTCTTGACATAGCCCAGGTCAAGTCTGAAGTCAGTCGGATGAAACGTGTAGGAGAAGTGGGCAAAAGTATGCCCCCTGTAAATGTGCTAAAATCGTAAAAAATGGGACATTCAAAAATTCGTAGCTCACTTCCTGTTCATTTTAGCATATGGGTCCAAGAGACTTTTTTGTAGGTCTTGGGCTCCCTCATACACCTAAAAATTTTCGTAGATCTTGCTTAAACGTACAACCGGGGCTGCCTCATTAAAATTTTCTAGGGGGCGCTATTGAGTCATTTTTGTAAAAATAGCACAATCCAGGATAAAGTATCGCTCATTTTGCCAGGCCAGATGTGTGTGCCAAGTTTCATGCGTTTCTATGCCGGTTTAGGCCCTCAAAATTGGTGTGGTTTTCTTGGCGAACAGCGCTTAGCCACGCCCACAGCGATTCGCGAAAACTCACAAACTTCGTGTTGTGACATCATGAAGACCGAAACCCTCATCTGAGCAAATATGAGGTAGGTGCAGTTAATGTGGTTGGAGAAAAACATTGAAGTAAAATCGTAAGAAAAAAAATTGCCAGAAGGTGGCGCTATCAGTAAGATGAAATATAAGTTCGTAGATGTCTTAGGGGCTGGACTCTCATCAAATGTGTGAAATTTTGAGAAGATAGGATTACCTGGGTCAAGTAAAAGTAGCTTTTATTGCCACGAAAAATTACCAGACTTTGCGGCACCGTAGCGGCCACGCCCTTTGGCGAAAAGTTACAATATTCGATGTGGGGCATGATCAACATCTTAAGGCTTGTCTGACCAATTTTCAACTGGATCCCTTCAAAGAGCTTGGCACAGTAGCTAAAAACGTAAAGTATGACATTTATTGTCACCACTAGGTGGCGCTATATATATAACAGAATTGTATCATATAGATGTTTTCAGGCCGTGACTAGTAAGTTGCGTGAGAAGTTTGAGATTTTTTGGAGCTTGTTCATGGGAGTTATTCAGCATTTTGTCTTTCTGGACAAATTAAATTTTAAAATCAATATTTGATGCCCCGCCCCCGTCATATAGTATTCCAAAAAGTCAAGATATTTTGCCCAGTTGTTGTCTTGGGTCTTGAGATGATACATGGCAAGTTTGAAGTCAACTGGCTGAAAAATATTTGCAAAGGGGGAAAAAGTATGACCACAGTGAATGTGCCAAAATTGGACATTCAAAAATTCATAGCTCACTTCCTGTACATTTTAGGAAATGGCTTCCACTGACTTTTTTGTGCGTCTCGGGGTGCTACACGTGCCTGGCAATTTTCGTAGCTCTAGGTCAAACGGGCCGGGATTGGTTTTTATTTTTCTACGCTAGGGGGCGCTATAGAGTCGCATTGTTATGGCAACTACATAATATCAAATTTTTCGCCGGGCCCGAAGAGACTGCAAAGTTTGGTGAGTTTTCGTAAATGTTTAGGCCCTCAAAAATGCGATCGTTTACGGAGAAGAAGAAGAAGAAGAATTCTTACAAAAACAAGAGGGACCTCGCAGCGGTCGCTGCTCGGGCCCTAATAAAAACAACAATAACTGACACTCCCACCCATCCTTCATCCTTCAGATTTTTGCCATTCTTGGGAGGACTTGGTCTCTATGCCTCAACTAGGATTAATATAGTAATGTGACAAGTGGCCGCCATCTTTGGCACTTCAAATGCCTCTATAGGCACTTTTCCATTAGACCCAAACGGCACTGCAGCACACTACACTGCTAGGCCCGGCACGACACCAGATGACCTCCATTGCATTTTTATAACAACAGGTGCGCGGCAGAATCTATTTAACTGTCTTAAGCTTGCAGACTCGGAATGTGTAATGCAAGTCTCGGCCACTGTTTTTGTGGCGATTCAAAATATGAATTGCCGTTGCATGATGTGGAGATGTCATAAAGTACAGCCCATCAAACGCACAGTAGCTTCACATACAGATGAAAAAGCTATTTCCGGATTTAAACCAGCAAGACAAAGATGTCCGCCCGCCGGATAGCCAGCGTCAAAAGTACACAATATATACAGTACAAAGTAGGGGTGTTAAAAAAAATCGATTCGGCGATATATCGCGATACTACATCGCGCGATTCTCGAATCGATTCAATAATCGGCAGAATCGATTTTTTTTTATTTTTTTTTTAGGATTCACACCTTGAGCATGGAAGAATGTTATATGAACGGCACATTAAGCCTTAATATTTTTATTTTAATGCTGTTCAAATGTGAAACAGATTGCAAACTGTTTGTGTACAGTGGCTCACGGTTATAAGCCTCAAGTTTTAGATAAATATATTCATACAAATCTTACAGTGTACATGTACAAATTTACTGATAGTATTTTCTAAATTTGAATGGAAAAAAAATCGCAACAATCGACTTATAAATTCGTATCGGGATTAATCGGTATCGAATCGTGACCATTCGTATCGGGATTAATCGGTATCGAATCGAATCGTGACCTGTGAATCGTGATACGAATCGAATCGTCAGGTACTAGGCAATTCACACCCCTAGTACAAAGTAACATTTTGCATTTCACATCAACATCGAACCATATTTACAATTTCATATGGACCACCACGGAATAAATATTGCGATCTTGATTTCCCGTCCGGCACACAAAGCTCGCCACGAGCGATCATTCACTTTGAATGGAGAGTTCAGTGTCATTCATTTGGCCATGTCTCAGCCATGTCTCGAGTCAACAGCTCGTCATCCTCATGACCCATGTCCCATGGCAGAGTCGTCACTGATCGGCCATCTTAAGACAGGGGACTGCTCTGGTGCGCTGTGGTGTAGTTGGTGGTAAAGTGGATGATTTTCTTACGTAAATACTCATAACTCAATGAATTCTTGACAGATTTACAAACTGATTGGTTTATTTTTGTTAACGTGGCTATGAATTTTTAAATCACAGATTTATTTATTCATTTTAAATTTGGCATAGTTGTTTGTGTCATCTTTTGTGACATATCTAACAACAAAAAACGAAAATCGGTTGAAAATTTGGGAGAGTTGAGCAATCTACAGCTATTTTAAAGTCTGTGCTCCATTGATTGTAATGTTCTGAGTACATACTTGAAGTAATTATCATTATTTTTTTAATTGAACATTGCATCCATTTACTTAACCGCTTATCCTCACGAAGAACTCTTATTGGATGTAATTTTTTTTTAAATTTTTTTATTTAATTTAATTCCTTGCACGTGCTTAGTAAAGAGCGTATACAACCACATATTTTGAATGGGACTTTTTATGGCCACTAAATATTTTTCTTTATTTACATATTTAGTTTTTTAAATTAATATTATTGTGTACCGGTATTCTACAAGGTTTCTATATCCGGACACAGAGTTGAAAACACAAATGGCCCGAAACTTTTCATAAATAAATGTGATAAAATCAACACTTATAATATAATATACAAGATTTTTACATTCTTTCATTATTACTATAGGGATGATTATTTATTATCTTTTATTACTTATTATAGTTATCTTATTGGTAAATAATCTGTCAAAAATAACACACACAGGACCGAATAATAATAGATTTTTGAAAAAATATTAAAATGACTAAATTCTGATATGCGAGGTATCGGACCAAGCTAGCGATATTCAGGACAAGTGCTGGTTCCGGCAGGGCTACCACAATTTGGCTCCTGGTGGCCCACCCAAAAAGGCTTAACATAGAGCCATGGACGGATGTTCAGTCGACAGCAAGTGGCAAAATGGCCGCATCCTGAGATGGACAAAACATGGATTTTGCTGCTTAATTCATATTCCAAAAACACAATATTAATCAGAATACCGTGTTAGTAGGGCTGTATAGAACATATTTTTCTAAAGAAAATTTTTGGGATCATATCCCCTTAGAAGCTTTTATTTTATTAAGGGTATGTTATTTCTTGTATTGTGGAGTATTTTTTTTTATAGCAAACCTGCCAATTAAATAGTTAATTTACAGACATACAGCTGTGTACAAAAGTCCCTTTTCTCCATGTCTTGTCTTGAAACGACTTTCTTACAATTGCAATGTATACACTAAAAAATAATTGTGAATGACAATAATAGCAATTTTATAGCTAAACTTAGATTGAAATTCATTTTAATATAGCCTTACACAACATTCAAAGCAGGACTGGACTAGCATTTAAAAAATGACCCTGGACATTTTAGTTTTGTTTGTTTGTCTGTTGTAGTAGTACCCCCCCCCCAAACCAAAAAGCAGCTTGGTCCATCATGAGTGCCTCAGCCCAGACTCACCTCTGAGCCAGCAGCAATGAACTGTGACATGAAGATGAACAAGTCCAACAGCACAGCTTTTCCCTGGTGCTGCAGCCCTAATGATAAACCGAGTTTGTACACTCGTGCGTCACTCATAGCGGCAAATAAAGAGTACAACAACTATCAGTCAAAAAACAGCACACATGCATAAGAGAAGCAGGTTTGTGCACAGGACTAATAGGCAATCTAACCAGCCTCCTAACTGACAGTAGCAACGTCCAATCACAGCGCCGAAACAGCAAAAAATAAATAAATACAAAATAAAAATAAATAAAAATAAATAAAAAAGGAAAACAAATCTGATATGCTCTTCAAAGACCACCTACCACTGACTTTACAGCTGCAGTCAACATAGACCACACAATTGATGGATGCAGAGTGTACAATATATACCTCCCAGATTTCTAAAACATCGCAAATCCAGGCATGACGGCGAGACATAAAAATCAAGTGAGTCTGAACGACCGTGTGATGCTGTGCATTCTTCTAGAGCAGGAAACAGCAAGAGAGTGCTGAGCCGTGGCAACATAATTTGACAGCGTCCCCACAATGATTTTTACAGTGGGAACTAAAGGGACATTTGGAGATGGAGGTAGGCTCCCGTGTAGGCCAAATGCTTGCTCCAAGTGCTGTTTCAAGAGACGTGATAAGAGTTAATTATGCAGGGAACTGTGAAAGTTAGAAAGGACAGACCAAATAGTTCAATTTGGCACAATCCTGTCTGTCTGGCTGCCTCACTGTTGTCTTCATATAAAAAAAAAAAATAAAAAAAAATAAAAAAAAGGATAAAAAAAAAGAGAGCTGGCACACAAATAAGACTAAATGACATGTTCAGAATGTAGTCAAGTGATTACCCCTATTTTTTCAAGTTCAAATTAAATTCGATTTGTCAAGTCAAGTCGTTTATTTATGTAGCCCTTAATCACATAAAAATCTCAAAGGGCTTCACATGCCCACAGTTGACAAATAGCAACGACTTATTAATTAATAAAACTCAAGAGCCTGACAAATAACTGATTGCATGATAACAAATGGTATTTCCAATGTGCCATCACAGAATATAAGTAGTTAGCACGATATAAAAAGATAAAATACAGCAAGATGGTTCAGGGGCTGATAGGCTTCATCAATACTGTGTCATCTCTTCTAGTACCGACTTGGTTGGAAATGACATTTTCTTTTTTTTCCCCCAAAAATATATATATTTTCAAATTATCGGTATTATTAATATTATATAAACGTTATTTTGCACCTTTTACCTTTGTATTCTCATTTATAACTTCAATAAAATAAAGATCATATCAGAGCTGAGACAGCCTGTCCCATTCTATTGTCCATGAGAGGGATGATTGGCAGGCAAGTCTCCGTACCCTTCCTGTGCTTGTGGAGTGATCAAGACATGATTCGTACTATTACGGTATATAAAAATATCGCTCATGCCATGTAACTCTAAAGTGTTTATACTTATGTGTGGAGTGTGTTATGTTAGCCTTATTGCTACCCTTTGCATCTGAGCACTTAAACTCTGCTCAGCTCAACAAAACAGCGTTAAAATCTCATTGTCCAGGCCTAAGTCATCAATTGACAATCGATCCAATAGTTACACTAATGTAAAATGATGGTTAGTTGTGAGTTGATTAATCTTGCCCAAAACTAATGCATTGTTTTTGTTACTTCATACAACTGTTTCTTTTTGCATTAATTGTTTATATATTTAACATCATAATATGTTCATGTCACCTATTTTCGAGGAAACATTCGTTTATAATTATTTTAAACTATTATTGTTGCAGCAGTTGCAAGACATTTTAATTTATTTAAAAAACATTTTTTGTTTTGTTTTTTTTTGTTTAAAAAAAATAAAATACAGATATACTGTTAAGGTACCGGATCAATAAGAAGTATTGTAAAGAGTAGTAGTTTCGATAAAAATCTTAACGACACCCATTCCTTAACCTTCCTCTGCAAGATGAATTCTCGCTGTATTTCTGAGTTCACAAACTCCAGAGAATCCATCTGGTACCGAGCCCGCTTATTTTCACCAATCCGACCCCTCACAAATCAACATTGTGCGTGGGGGCGGGATATGCAGCTGTGACGAAAGTGCCGAAGCGCATGGACGGATTGGACGCTGCAATTAATTGTGTTCTTACAGAATTAAATTACTCTCAGTTCCTTTTCTGAAGAAGAACAGCGAGAGGCGCTTCGTGCATTTTTATCTTGTAAAGACATTTGTGGGGGGTTTTTTCCCCCCACTTACGATGATGACATTCACAGCGGTTGCCGTGATAGGTCAAAACAAAAGTTAGGTAGACGTGCACAAGTTCATGCATCGTCCAATCAACTCCAAGTATTGTCCAGAATGTCCCACCTTTCCTGAGCAAATCACAGTGGAGCGGTTAATATTGTGGAGAACTCCCTTGAGTGACTCATAATATCAATATATTGCCACGTTACCCATGCCTAGCTGTAAGTGACAAATGACGACAGATATGATAGGAAGAAAATGACAAGAATTGTTTTTTTGTTTTTTTTAACATCTCCATGTCACAATATATATTGTCATAACGTCCAGCTCTATTTGTATCCTTGAATAGAGGCAATGAAATTTGTTGTTCAGCGGCCTAAAAACAAAACAAAAAAAAGAAATCCATTATCGATCTGGCCCTAATTTTTCAACTGAAGATCTTTGTTATGAAGTTGCTGAAGCTGTTCAAATGCAAAAAAAAAAAAACCCAATTAATTTAAAAATAATTTTGTACTTGCTCGGCATTTTGTGTCCTTGTACCAACCGATCCAATATGAAACAATAGAGCACATCACGACATTCAACAGTACCCCACAATAAGGGATGAGTGAACTATTTTTATTCACGGCAAACTGCAGGAAGGTTTGATTTAATGCATATACCATTTTAAATGGTTTTCACAAGTTTAGTTTTGGGCTCACATGTCACACACCTGGACCATGTTTTGTGAGAACCGCCAAATCTCTTCACACGTGAAGTGTAGCAGGCATCCAATGCTGTTTTTGATTGCTCTGCGCATGCATGGTGTGCACGCTTTTATGTGGTCAGTCGCAGTCACAAAAATGCAGATGCAGAAAGGATGATGATGTGGGCTTTTGTTATTAGTCATAATTTTAGCTGCATATCCTCAACTGTTACAATCACACAGTGATGACAAATATGACGGGCTAATGCGCAACATGTCGTCACCCATATATTGTAGAATTGCCTCACCAAACTTGGAACCCCAGCTAAAAGGTATTCGAAATAGTACATTTTTCCCTATTGAAAAGGAACAACAGCAAAGTAGAGGACATTAAAGAATACAACAAATATACATACCTCTCGAATCTTGTTCCGTTTCTCTTTGACCTCAGGCTCGAGAGGCTCGCCATCGCCAACGCCCACTACCTTGGGCATGGGCACGGGAGGCAAAGGCTTCGGCCCTGCGTCCTTTTTCTTCAGGTCCTCCGCCACTTTGCTCTTCTCCGTCTGGATCTCAGCCTGCAGCTCCTCACGTGACTTCCGCAGCTTTTCTTTGGCCTCCTGCAAGGCCCGCTCGTGGTCAGCGCGAATCTTGTCCCGGAGGTTCTCCTCGTCCTCCCTGTGAGAAAGGTTCAAGTTAAAGGTTAAAGTACCACTGATTGTCATGCGGTCCGTGTACTTTTCGGCCATTCGTTTTTCCTTCTAAAGAAAGGACACGGAAAACAGGAAACAAACTGATTTCCGTTTTTTGTTTTGATGTATATGAACAAATAACCAGTCCAGGGTGTCCCCCACCTACTGCCCAGAGCTAGCTGAGATAGGCGCCAGTACCCCCTCCGACCCTTGTGAGGAATAAGCGGTCGAGAAAATTGATGGATGGGTGGATTGAACACAGAACCTCAGGGCGGACACCCTACCACCAGTAGGCCGTTGAAAAGCAGGGAAAACAAGTTAAGAGAATATCCTCTTCACTCTGGCAGATAATTAGCCTGCGCAAAGAGCAGCGAGCAAGCCTGACACTAAATAAACGGTGTAATTGGGCAGAAAGGTATCTTTGTGGTGAAAGCTAATTAAATGAGTAAGGAGCAACGATTTCTTTGGGAAATCAGCACGCGGCCGCTTTAAAGATTAAAAGCTGTACATTTTAAAACACTCTTATACATTGTCCTTGAATACGCATACACAATTACTCAAGTTATGGGACATTCCACTAACATGCAAACAGTCAAGCAAACACGGCATTAGTTACCCACCCGCAATTCAAACATCTCCCACTTTTTTGATAGTTATTAGTAGATTAGTATTAAGAGTTGAGGATAGCTCAAATTAATTTAAAAAAAAAACAAAAAACATGCTAACGTTAGCTTAAGCTGTCCATTCCAGCTCTGGTTGCTGCATTACTTAGGATAGAATCACAGTCACTTGCATACAGTCAAGTGAAATAATATAAAGCGGTCAAGTCAGTCTTCTCACAAACAAAGAAAATGTGCTTTCTTAATGTGGCAGAGAGATTCATACCAAGACACTCGTTTTATTATACAGTACTCAATCAGTTTCTGCTGCAGATACCAGTATCGGCTGCTTTCTTGTGGCTATTTTGCAATCAAGAACGAGAAATAACAGAAAATTGTCATCAATTTCACGCAATTTGAAGGGGAAAATATGAAAGGTAAAACACATTGTAATATATAGGTCTTCCTCTGTCATTATTTTTTGTGGGAAATTTTATGTTTCAAATGTACTGGTTGTATCGGTACTTACTAAGTTAGTATTGGTGACTACTCAAGAGTATTTGTATTGGTATCTGTCTGAAAAAAAGTGTGATCAAACATCCATAATTTGCACTATGAATGTAAACACACAATAGTATGAAGGAAAATGAACACTCAGGTTCAAGGTGTTAGAATATGTCAACAATAACGCCCACATGTAGTTTGGAGAACAGTTTCATAATGTCAAATGTGACTAAAAGTTAAAGTAAGAAGGCCGGTAGAAGCGTGTGGGCCGCCCGGTGCCTTTGCGAATCCATGAAACAAGACTTCCTTCCTTGTAACGGGAAGCAGCTAGGTATGGGCATTAAAAGAAATGTCCTACATTGATGATTTGAGGAAAATTAAATGGTAATGAATAGACTGCTTTCAGTTGTCGCTCAACACTTGTGGGCGGCATGGCTCAGTGGTAGAGTGGTCGTCTCCCATCCGTGAAATTGTGGGTTCGATACTCACCTCTGGTGACCATGTCCAAGTGTCCTTGAGCAAGACACTGAACCCCCAGTGGACCTGGCAGCGCCCTACATGACAGCATTCTGAGTTGTACGTTTGGAACCAAATTGCATTTCATATTCCGTATATCAAACAAAAACATTTCTATTATTTGGGGGGGGGGGGGGGGGAAACTACAACAACTTGATCGGTCTTTTTTTTTGTCCTTACCTAACACGTAACAAATGTATTTAATATAAATCAATACACTCATACCGTACTGTATGTACAGTATGTATACTGTCTCCTGAAATATTTACAACAAGCTAGTGACTGTTTTAAATTGACATTATCAAACAAAACAGTTTGTTCTCTTCCAGTTCATTTCCAATTTTGATTTCTAATCCTTCAAAAAATTGTAGCCTCTTTCTCTGCTGGTTGCTGCAAATCCAGTAAGGGTGTTAAAAAAAATCGATTCGGCAATATATCGCGATACTACATCGCGCAATTCTCGAATCGATTCAATCGGCGGCTGAATCGATTTTTAAACTTCCATTTTTAAAGGAGAAATATTCAACAAAACGTCTTATTTCGGGTTAGGGTTCACACCTTAAGCATGGAAGAATGTTATATGAACGGAACATTAAGCCTTAATATTTTATTTTAATGCTGTTCAAACATGAAACAGATTACAACCTGTATAAGAATAGAACTTTCAGATAAATAAAACATTTTCATACAAATCTTACACTCCACAAGTTTACTGATTAGTATTTTTAGAAAAAAATCTCAACAATCGACTTATAAATTCGTATCGGGATTAATCGGTATCGAATCGAATCGTGACCTGTGAATCGTGATACGAATCGAATAGTCAGGTACTAGGCAATTCACACCCCTAAAATCCAGTATACGTAGGTTGCTTCAATACATAGCAACAATAGTGAAATTAACATTTTCAACAATTTAAAACTCAATAAACCCAATTAAATAGTCCATCTCGAGTATCAGCCCACACAAAAAGAACATGAAAGAAGCATCACGAAAGCCTCCCGAATTGGTTAATGTACTCGGGTCAGCTCAGACTCATATTTACAGTATTTTCTCAGCTGTACAGACCTTCTTGTGCATTATTGCAATTTCTTCCTCACAGCTGTTGCGATTCAAAACTTTAGGGAACTCAGTGTGGGCCGCTATAATCGAGAAAGACAAATGTCCAACATTTTCCTTCTCAGTGTTACTGTATGCAAGATAAATGTCACCAGCTGTCAATGATTGATGTTAATACTGAAAGAAGTAGATCCATATAATGCGTGTAGTATCTGGTATGAGCACAACTGTACAAAAGCTAAATGACACAAAAGAATCTCTGAATCATTACAAAAATTCACATGCAGATCTCTATTCATGTCAACTAAAGCCTCTGGAAAATATCAAAATAATTGCCGCAGTTTTTGTATTTGTTCTATTTTTTATTTTATAGGCATTAAGCCTTTTTCTTAAAATGCTCCCCATGCAGTGTGCTTGTTCACTTTAAAACACAATTCAACTGTACACTTGAAAATATTCTTCTGACAGGGTTGGGGAATCTAGTTCCAGAAAGTAAAAACCTTTTCGCCACAGGTGCTTCTATTCAACAGGTGGAGATGAGCTCGTTTACCTGCCAGTTGAGTAGAAGCACATGTGGCTAAAGCCGAACTGTTTCAAAGTTTTTGCTTTCTGGACCTAGATTCTCCAACCGTGCCTTCTGCATCTGTCTCTCGATTACTATTCACAGTTGGCTGGGCAGGAAGTACAGTACGTTAGGAGACGACTCATGAGATTTGGAGTGCAGCTGTCATGACATCACAACATGCAAACACAGGGGGACAAGTTATAAACCACAATGTTGTAGAGGTGGCTTACGATCTGTCCTACATCAGGTTTTGCAGCAGATTAGTGACACACAAAAAATTAAATTTCTGTGCAAAGTTTTCACTGTCAATGTTTTGAGGTATGCACGTGCAAGCAGTGAGCATCCCTTGTCCAAAGACCTTCAACCAAACCACGCACACATTTGTTTGAGACACGACAAGACTCAGATTTGAATCCTACAACTGCATCATACGCACTTGGGCAAAATTGTTGGTACGCATTCGTTATTGAAACGATAAAAGAAAACCCCACAGTGGTCACAGAAATAACTTGAATCTAGCAAGAGTAATCATAAAAAAAAACAACAACAACAAAGAAAATTAACCAATAAAAACCAGACATTGCTTTTAAAATGTCGTTCAACAGAATTATTTTTAAAAACAAACTCGTGAAGATAAGATCAATAGGATTAAGATCAGCGCTCATAGAAGGCCACATCAGAAAAGAGCAATGTTTGCTCTTGTTACTTTTCAGCTGTGTGTTTTGGGTCATCCTATTTGAAAGACCTGCAACTGCAACTGAGACTTATGCCGAGGTCAGACTACGCGATATTTTTGTCTTATACGACAGTTGCCCTGTCACATTACCCGATAAATTCGCTCCGTGTCGTGGAAGGGGTGTGTAGTCACACTACACGTCTGAACGCGACAAGACACCAGCCGATCATCGCGTGTTCGGCCTGGCCCGACTATATGAAAATGTGATCGATCCTCACTAAATACAGTATGTGCCCATCCCTACTCATATGCCCAAATCTCTGAAATTATTAGAACAACAGTCACAATATATATATATCTATTTTTTGGTCCTCTATTCACGTCGCCGTTGCCTGACGATGGGTTGCATGGAGGCGTGCGTGCTCCATGCAGCCGCAACGCTGCAGCGGGGTACTTTTTTTTTTTTTTTCCCCCTCCGAGTCCACCTGTCTGCATGGCCCCATCCCATGAGATATCCAGGGGATAAATAAATAAATAAATAAATAAATTAATTAATTAATTAAAAGAGCTATGAAGCCCTGTTCAGTGTGTGATTGACGTTTCGCTTCCTCTCGCTATTGGTCAATGCTGTGGAACCAAACCGACAACGACGTAGGTATGTCACATTATGCGTCAAGACGAGCAAAAATTCTAACATGCTAGACTTTCGTCGTGATGGTCATGAACCGTCCCGGACAACAGGCGACCAGTCGTTGAACGTGTCACACTACACGGGCGACGCTACGTAAAGAACACCCAAAATCGTTTACGACATGCCCCGTTTGTCCGCGACACGTCGGTCGGGCCAAAATCGGGCTGTTTTCGTGTAGTCTGACCAAGGCATTAGCTTTCTGACACCTGGCAGCACATTTATTTCTGAAGAATACCTTGGCAATCTTAAGATTGCATTATACCTTGCACTAGGTATGCACGATAGATCGCTGTTCCACCCCCCCATCGATATTGAAAACGTCCTGCTCTTCCATACCGATACCAATAACTTTTTTTTCGTAAACTACAAATGTATTGGTTGTTGCAGCCTAAAAGAATAAAACATTTTAATCCCACTTCCTACTAATGTAGCGGGGTCAGAGGATAAAGTGGTCAACGACAACATACAGTTGCATGTTTTGCCACTTTCTTGGTCAACGACAGCATACAGTTGCATGTTTTGCCACTTTCTGAACTCTTGTCACTTCAGTTCAGTGGTGAGCTCTCGAGATGATGAGCAATCTCAAAAGCTTTGATGTGTATCAGTAAATAAATATTAATAAAGTTGGTCAAATTTTGGTATCACCCCCAATATGTCATATATTTAATATTAAGATTTTAGTGCCAATGACCATTTTCATGTGATGATATTTTCAAGGACCAAAATAAAAACATATGACTAAAAATAAATATGACTAACTATTAGGGATGCAACAATATCTAAATATCACGATACGAGATCATGATATGAAGCTCACGATACGATAATTATCACGATTTATATTATTGTGGGGAAGTTGACGATATTTAAAAAAGGTCACAATATTGTAAAAAAAAATGAGCTCATACTAAAAAAAAATGCACAATATTGTGCTTTTGTACATAACAGCAAAACATCTAAACTACCTTCAATCTCTAATAACACTTAATATTGAGGCACTTAATCGCTAATGCAGCCCACATTGAGTTCCTCCACATATTGACTCACTCCAAAGCATTTTACAATCCCCTTCATCTGACAATTAGTATATTTTAAACATAGAGGGCCAAAACATCCCTAATGAAAATTAAACTGCACTAAAAAAAAAAAAAAAAATAGCCACCAGAGGGTGCTAGAACTGCACAAACGGAAATCAACCTGACTTTTTTTAACAGATGTGCAGCTTTTAAATATCGTGAACATGACGACAACGATATTGTGACAGTTTTAATATCGCGATATCACGATATTGCCGGTATCATTACACCCCTACTCCCTACTGCACTTCAACGAGCCATGGTCATTTGTATAAAATAAGACACAGTATCATTGGGTTAATTGTAACTCGTTGGCTCTTTCTATTCAAACCTATCCAATGTCATATAGCAGGAGCCGTAAGTTCAATCTGTTCCTTTAAAAATATCCATCCATTTTTCTGAACCGCTTGTTCCTCACACGGGTCCCTTTAAAACAAGAGCAGCAAAATAGTACTTTACAGACAAGAATTTTAACAGCTACAACTAAGCACAAAACTAAGAATGTGCCTTTGTCTTCCATGGTCTGAAAATCACATGCATGCAGTGACTGTAAATGTTTTGGGGGTTTTTTTATTTTAACTTATTGGTTGTTTCTATTTTTGTCAAACTGTGAATACTACAGCACTGGCTGGTAACCATTCCAGGGTGTACCCCGCCTACTGCCCAAAGCCAACTGGGATAGGCTCCAGCATCCCCACGACACTTGTGAGGAACAAGCGGTCATGAAAATGGAAGGATGAATACTACAGCTGAGACTAATTTCCTTCACGGCATGAATAAAGTATCCATCTATTTAACAATTTTGTTGCTATTTGTTGTTACAATAAAGTCCTACTTTTACAACCAGTGGTAATTTTGACAAAAAATGTTAATTTAGTTTTAGTTATAGTCTTCCGTTCTGACCAAAATTAATCTAAGTTTTTAGTCATAATTTAGTCATCTGATTGTAGTTTTAAATCCAATTTTAGTCAACGAAAATAAAGAGTACTTTTAGTTGACAAAATAAAGAGCAATTTTAGTCGAGTAAATTGACAATTTAGTGGATGTTTTACTTCAGCATACATTTAAACTTTTATACAAAAAAAATTATAACATCTATTTGAAACTGCAGTTTAACACGCAAGACACATTTAACACAACTGCCTTCTTTATTAAATTTAGTTTCAATGAAACATGTTAAATTGACAATAATATATGTCATCTTAAAACTTAGGGACCTATTCACTAAAGGTTTGCGTCGCCTTTGCACGACGCTAACCGGTAAAAATGGAGCAATCCGGGAGCACCTAATTCACTAAACGTACGCAGATGGGGAAATCCGTCACTAAGTGCGATGCCAACCAGATTGCGCCACGGTGCGCCGGTGTTATTTGTGCGTATGTAAATTAGGTAATTTGCAAATGAGACTCATTGATATGCAGAGTCTAATTCACTAATGCCAGCTCAAATAGCCACATGGAGTTTGCGTGACGCAAATAAAGTTTTTGGAAAGCATGTATAAACCTGCCGCAACCTCGATCCCGGGACCATGACAGCAGTGCATGGCGCGGTGCACGCCGCTCTCTGGCTGATCACACAGAGAGGAGGGAGGGAGGTAGGTGTCTGAAAATAAATTTTCATGATGAAAATTATCACTGGAGCTGACCCAAAGTCCAGTATACGACCCTAGAAGGGTCCACCATGCTGGGGAGACCTCTTCACATCTTCGCAAAATGGAGGAACATCCATAACATAAAAAACCATGTACTATAGGCCAACTTAATAAATGCTTACTCGAGCATTGTGTCTGGTGGTTTGAATGGTAATACTTCATAATGCATGCCACTGTGGTTGCAGTGACCCATTTTTTTGTAATCCTATTTGGAAGCAACACATTTGACAAATGTAATGTTACTTGCTTCAAACACTATTTTTGTACATCACTTTTGAGTCAAAAGAGAAGAAATGTTAAGTTTACCATCTTTGTTAAGTACATCTCAAACGTCCTACTGAGCGACAAAGGTCTGTGGGTGTTTGCGATGGTAGTGGATGTTGATTTTAGAATCAGGGTTTGTTCAAAGTCGCAAACAGTCGCAAAGACGTTTGCCAACTGTTTAATTGGTCACAAACACCTTTTCTTGTTGCCAACATGTTCACAATTTCCTTGCAACAAGAACAACTCCGGAATAAAGTATTGAGGCCTTCACGCTGCTGATGCTTGCCGACCTCATGACGCTCCTTGCGCCCTAAACAAAATGCTGGAATGCAAACTGCTAACAAGAAGTTGCGCTGCCATTGATTTACTTTTGTGGCCTGCCAGGCAAACAAAGCACATGATACCTAAGATTGCACTAAATATGATAAATGTGCGCACTTCAAGCCTTCTATTTGATTCAGGGGAGTCATGATGCTGATTTATGGCTATAATGCAGTACCCAAGTGGTTACAGTAAGGCAACGCTAACAATAAATGGCGAAGCAATAACAGCCCACAGCAGCTTGTTTGATTTCATAGTTCTCAGAGAATGTATGCAAGATGAAGTGAAAATAGTTTTCGTTTTTACTGTACAGACAACACATGCATAAAAGCTACTTATCTTTTCTAAATTTGACCTTTATGTGGAAATGCCAATGTCATACACAAATATTCTAACATTTTGGAGTTTGACCAAAACTAGCTTTCAAAAATGAAACCAAACTACTTCTACTACTACTGTTACTCTACTGTTCAAATTTCTATCACATCAAATAATACGCGGGTAATATCGTATAAGGTATGATATGGGGTAGTCGAGTGGTTAGCACGTCCGCTTCCCAGTTCTGAGGGCTCCGGTTCGAGTCCAGGCTCGGACCTTCCTGGGTGGAGTTTGCATGTTCTCCCCGTGCCCGCGTGGGTCTTCTCCGGGTACTCCGGTCTCCTCCCACATTCCAAAGACATGCATGGCAGGTGAATTGGGCGCTCCGAATTGTCCCTAGGTGTGCGTGTGAGTGTGGGTGGTTGTTCGTCTCTGTGTGCCCTGCGATTGGCTGGTAACCAGTTCAGGGTGTCCCCCGCCTACTGCCCAGAGCCAGCTGAGATAGGCGCCAGCAGCCCCCGCGACCCTTGTGAGGAATAAGCGGTCAAGAAAATGGATGGATGGATGGATGGGTATGATATGGAACAACACCCATAATCACCACAAATGTCAACTTTATGCTTCATGTTTCAAGTGAGATTAAAGTCAAATCTAAAGTCAAAACTAATACTCGAAACAACTTTAGCTATTCACGTATGTCTCCCAAGTAGTACCTGTACCCATGCGGAAGCTTCTATTGGACCTCTGTTGACTAAGGTCCAATATATATGACCTGGTTGTTGATACTGCGGTTGCTTTTATATTTTCAGAGGTTAAGGTGGACAAGAGTAGGAATAATAATGATGATAACAACAACAATAATAATAACAATAATAATAAATAGAATGTGCATAATGCATGTTTTTAGTGATGATTGGTCACTGTTTTCAGACACTAGGTGACAATAGAATAGACCCCTTCAAAGTTTGTAAACAATGTGACGCAATTTAAAGGGTGGGGCTTAGCTGGAGGCAAAAACACCTCAGTGGCGTGTGCTTCTAATACCGGTCAGCATATTTTCACAGAAAGTTCACGTCGGAAAGGACACGGAAAACGGCCATTTGAGTTAATATGTGAGTAAACTGATAAAAATAGAATAGAATAAACAGACAACCAGCGTTGTTTACTTCTAGCTGCACTTCGTTGCCTCCAGCGGTTGTTTTTACCTCCAGTAAACACCGTGACATCATTGTGACATAGGCCATGAAGGGGTCCATAGAATGTGACAAAACAAGCCAAGAAACAATTACAATGCCCTTTAGTGACGTTGACAGTGTGAGATGGGGTGAAAAGGCAGGCTAGGCCCAAAAAGTAGGCGGGGCATAATGCGTGAAGTGTAGTTATATAAAATACATTAAACCGCTATTGGGTTTTTAGGGGGGTGAATTTTAGTGCTCACATCACTGCCCAATGCCCACACATGTTCATCTTAATCAAGCGTCCCTTTAATCTTCAAATTTAAAAACACAGAACTAATGTGATTTGAAGGACACGTTGAGTATAAAAAAAAAAAATCTCCTTTTACATTATTTTTAAATTGCCAGTTTGAAAGCATGCGTACCCCACAACACCCAAAGCCTCTAAAACTCCAGGGCCCTGCCACCCATGGCAGTTTTTAACCACCTTGGTGACATCAACTCCAGAAATAGAAGCGCCCACCTCAGAGTCCCCAGACTTTTCTTGCTCACAGGAGGCATGTGAGTGGGATTGAAAAGGTCTTTGAAGTATTCTCCCCACCAACTCAGTGTCTTGCATTCAAGAAACAGTACAAGATATAAAAATGTAAAACAGCTTTACCTGTGTCTGTGCTCATCATGTTGTCCTCCCTGACCGTGGATGATCACCTGTCCCGAAGCATGCTTGCCCTCCTTGGGCGAGTCAACGTGCGGGATGAGTACATCCTCCAAGCCCAGGTCAAAGCGCTTGTGCTTGGAGTTGTCAGGCAAGAAGAAGAAAGCGCCGAAGCACAGGGTGATGAAGGCACTGAGGATGAGCAGCAGGATGAACTTCTCAGAGAGCCTCAAGGTAGCGCGGTGGTGCGGAAAGGAGGAGGCACCCGGCGACAGCGTGGGTATGCGGCGCCCGGAGAGCGGTAAAAGCGCTGGCGTGGTCATGTCGAGGGCTGCAGAAGGGCTATCGAGCAGCAGGACAGGCGGGTATGAGGCGGGAGGGAGTTCAGCGGCAGCCTCACGAGCGCCGCAGGTGTCGTTTGTTGCAGCTGCTTGACTTTATTATCTCATGCCTGTGCTGCCAAGTCCAAACATCAAAAGAGGAAGAGGTCCCTCAGTGAAGGACTGACTGGTGAGCAGGTAAAGAGTCATCACCATTCTGAAAGAAAAAAAAATACCCAACAACTTAACATTGAGATACTAATTAATATTAATAAAACAGGGTTTCACACAGTCAGGAATTTTGGGGCCAATCACCATTAAGCAAGTTCAGATAAACCAATCACAGATCTGATCACTAAAAAGAGCAACAGCCGATAAGCAATCAATTTCAAACTGGGTTATTTTGGCTCTGATGCACCCAAGGTGTGCCTCTCTGTTCGCGATGACTATTATCTCTTGTGTTGTCCCGCCCATAGCATCATTTGATTGGTTGTTACCCAAGCAGAGGCTCACCACAGATATATCTTTGGTTGCTTCTTATTTTAAAAACCGTCTGAGAGCGAGCCGTGCGGAATTTTTCCAAATTAAAACAAAGGAAGCCATGACATTTTTATGAGAATAAAATCAAGTTTACAGAATAGTAACGCTAACGTGGAGAACACTGCCAATTTATACATTACAATACAATTATGTATTACATTGTCAATAATAAATCAAAAAAAAAAAAAAAGTCATTTTACGGGAATCAAGTTGTAATTAGGTTATTTTAATATTTCTGTATTTTTACAATTTATAATTCCATGAAAACATTTGGTAATTTTAAAATTGTAGGTGGCAATATTATATGGAAGGTCACAATTGTACAAGAGGAGAAAAAAAGGACCATATGCATTTTTTGAGGCTGATTCCGACAGTGGCGGAGCCAGACTTTTATAAATAGGGGGGCCAGGGGGGGGCCAAGGATACTTCATCCAAAGATGATGCCAAATTTGTTTTCATGAAAATTAATTTCAATCGGAGTCTCTATCGATGTTCAAATATATTTAAGGACATATTAAGCCAGGGGTGTCAAACATACGGCCCGCGGGCCGGATCAGGCCCGCATGTGGGTTTAATCCGGCCCGCGAGTTGATTTTGTAAAGTTAAAAAAAATGAATAAAAAGAATGTAATGACTAATTCATCAGCCGGCCACAATCGAAACATACAAATTTGTCCTCAGATGAGTAATGCAACTTGAACGGGGAATCGTCATCCTGGATGTCTTTATTTTGCACTCAACTTAAACTTTTTTTTTTTTTTAAATCATACACAGACATAAATGTGTTAAATTACTGGTAACACAAATAGATATGACAAGGATTAACGTGCTTATAACATTATTAACACCCATGCAATGCATTCTGGGAACAATATATATTGAAAACAGGTCAATTTAACACGTCCGGAATGTATACCGGCAAAGTGTTGCCGCATTCCATTTGCATCCGTCTTATTTTTCGGAACAATATGATTACAGATGAGCTCCGTAATTTAGGGCTGGTCCACGAAAATATGCGTATCAATTATGGCAATTGTTTTTAAGTTATATACCGTTATTTTCACGATTCGGCCCACTTGATAATATATTTTCCTCCATGCGGCCCCTGAGCTAGCATGAGTTTGACACCCCTGTATTAAGCACAGGGGAGATTTTTGCACATAATGGGCCGTTTATTAAGAATGTATAAAATGTACAAAAAAAATAATTCAGCACTGTTTAACTTGAATGAACTTGCACGCACACGCAGATACTGTATTCATGCAATTACAGTACTTTCATCAACATAACATTATAATATGAACATAATGCAAATATGTGTTACAGTATGACTAAAGATCCTGTCTAAGTGCCAAACTCTCCTTGTCGTTTCATTTTCCACACACCCTATGAAAAATAAATTTATTACTCCAACTACTACTTCATTTACAACCACATAATTTATTAATGTGATTAATTAATAATTATGTTAATAAATCCTCCACTTCTACCTGTAAATGCAAACGTCAGTTAGTGTCTGTTTGAACTTTCAACCATTGGAGGGTGCTATTGTATTGCATAACAACAACAACATACTTATTTTTAGCTTGCACAAAACTACGTTGCTTATTGATGTCCGTCCAAAACAATCTATCTGAACTAGAGGTGTCTGTGGATTAAAATTTGTAATCATAATTAATCGCATTACTTCAATAATTAACTGACTATTAATCACACATTAATTGCACATTTTATATCTCAATTTATACCTACATTTACAATAAAATGTACAATTTCAATATGGTTTTATTTTTTTTAGTCACTGATATAGTAATTTCATAACAATTCAATTAAAAAAATTTAAAAATTCATTGATAGAGTAATTTCATAACAATTCAAGAAAAAAAAAAAGTTTAAAAAAATAAAAATAAAAATAAAATATGTGCTGTACTGTAAAACCAAACCAAAGTGTGACTGATTTGTTATGGTCATTTTTCTCTCACTACAACATGGTATAATTGCATTTGTAAGACAATAGTGAAAGCTCAATGCATTTCTCTTTTCATATTAGGAGCTGCCTAATTTTTAACATGAAGTAACTTGTGAAATTATGCACATTTTTAAAACTGTAAAATACAACACAGTCCCCACAAATATATGCATTCGCTCTAGGCTTTTATTTTGTGAAGTGAAATAGGATGTGCATTGTAAAATGACGAATTTTTACTGCATAGGAACCAGAAACGACCGATGTGTTCTTTTCATATTAATAGCTCTGTAATTTTAAACAATAAGTAACTTGCGAGTTTCTGCACATTTTAAAATTGTAAAATACAACTTGACGCCAATCCCCACACATTAGGCAGTATCATTTAATTTATTACTGCTAAATTGTGTTATAGTGACTCCTTTTTATGACGTCGGACGCTTTCATTTTGTTAAGTTCTCGGATGCGAGACGCAGCTGAGGCCGCTCTACTGTTACAGCGAACACATCGGTAGTTTCACTTTCACCCTGATGAGATATTTTGTGGAGATGCTGAATAAAATACGCCTCTCATTTAAAGATAAATAGGCTTGGGCTCACTCCAACTGTCAAGACGGCGTCCATTCGGCTCTTTACTCTCACAGGGGTTTCAGAGTGCCCATGGACGCCTCTTGGTGCTCGGTGCGAACGCAACGGCTAACCGAGTGCGTTCATTCAAAGTAAGGCACGGGTGGTAGTGGTGAGACACAGTCCAAATGGCTCCTCCACCTATATTCTGCCCCTTAAACACTGTATTTTAGCTCCAGTGCATTTCTATTGGGTAGTTTTGACGTGGACGTTTCTACTGCGTGGTGACTAGAATTCCCTGAGTAGAGGCTTTCCAAATAAGGAGCGGTCGTTAATCGAGCGTTAAAAAAAACAGTGCCGTTAAAGGCACTTTAAGTAAACGAGATAATAACGCGACAATTTTGACACCCATAATCTGAACATTGTAGTGATTAGAACATAATTCACCCACGGAACGTTGGGACGAAGGGGGAGTTTGTTGGGATGAAAGGATGAAAGGATAAAAGAACAAAATGTTGGTAGGTCTGTGAGCCTCGCGCAGAGTGGGTTGTTGTTGCTGTTGATGATGTCAATAAAACGCCAGTCTTTGGCTCTGGACTTCAACACTCCGCCTCCGACTCCCGTCACTACTCGCTACATTGGTGACCCCGACATCCGCCTCGTTGACGTTTCCGAGGCTGAGAATTTGATCGAATTGAGCGACATGGCGAACTCCGCTGGTCTCAAGTTACTGGAGTTTTGGGAGTCGGCCGCGGCGACGTGGTTTGTACAAGCTGAAGCTCAGTTTGCCATCTGTGGAATTACGGACGATTCCACGCGCTACTACCACGTCGTGTCCGCGCTCGGGAGCTCCACGGCGGCCAGAGCTACGGCGCTAGCGAACACTACCATCTCCGAGCCACGTGCTCTGGCGGAGGAAGCTGACCGCTTTTTCCTGGCCACCCAGCGTCACAACCACGAGGTCTTGGCCTCTGCACTTGCCTTCCCGGTCCCGGCGGCCGCAACGGCACCTCATAAGGTACGCGCTGTCGTGGATGGCCGATCGGCCCCTGGCTTATGCTATTTTCACGCACGTTTTGGTACCAAGGCGAAGAGGTGCCGCGCCCCTTGCTCCTTTGTTGCGTCGGGAAACGGCGACGCCTCCACTCAGTTGCAGCTGTGAGTGGGGGCACAGAGTGCCGGCTGCTGTTTATCATGGACACCCTCTCCAGACTCAAGTTCCTCTGTGACTCCGGCGCCCGCAGAAGCGTGTTGCCTGCCTCGGCTGAAGATGCTGCCGGGGGCACTCACGGCCCGCACCTGTCAGCGGCCAACGATGCACCGATCCGGACCTACGGCACTAAGACAGAATGTGTCTTTGGTGTGCCCTCCATCCAATACCTCGGCCACCTCATCAACGAGGACGGCGCCACCCCGCTCCCGGCAAAAGTGGAAGCTGTTGCCGCTTTTCCTCGACCCCGGACGGCCCAGGGTCTTCGGGAGTTCCTCGGGATGGTGACTTTTTACCACAGGTTCTTCCACCTCTTCTGCTTCATCCTGGAGGGCCGTGAGTTCACGGTCTTCGTCGATCACATGCCGCTCGCCTTCTCCATGTCGAAGTTGTCCGAGCCGTGGTCCGCACGGCAACAGCGACAGTTGTCGTTCATATCTGGATACACCACGGACATCCGACATATCGCTGGCAAGGACGACGTGGTCGCGGATTGTCTGTCCAGGGCAGCCGTCAACACGGTACAGCTGGGCCTCGACTTTTCCCGGATGGCGGCCGACCAGGCTTCCGACCGTGACACCCAGTCGCTTCGGGGCCCCGACACCGGGTTGCAAGTTAAACCGGCTCATGTTGACCTGGCCGGACCCTTGGACGTGCCCCGCGCCCCCCGCCGCGGCCTCCCCCCTGGGCTGCGCCTTGTGGACCGTGTGGGGTCCCTTCCAGTTGTTCCTGCATCCCCGCCAGTTGGTGCGCGGGACTGTTCTGGTGTTTCTGCTGTGTCCCTCCCGCCCTCGCTCCCTGGGTCCTGTACCCGCAGGGGTCGGGCAGTTTTGCCGCCCCGTCATCCGGAGTTTGATTGTGGGTGAATTCTGGGGGGGCTTGTGTAGTGATTAGAACATAATTCACCCACGGAACGTTGGGACGAAGGGGGAGTTTTTTGGGATGAAAGGATGAAAGGATAAAAGAACAAAATGTTGGTAGGTCTGTGAGCCTCGCGCAGAGTGGGTTGTTGTTGCTGTTGATGATGTCAATAAAACGCCAGTCTTTGGCTCTGGACTTCAACACTCCGCCTCCGACTCCCGTCACTACTCGCTACAACATAAAAGTTATTTTAAACAGTCACTCACGTCTCAAAGGCAAACAAACATGATATAGCCAAACGCCAACATGCATTCTTGATGTGCCGGTGTTCTGTCGGATCAGCATACCGGTACTCAGGAGACTGTTCCTTAAAACAGATTATTCTCCTTCTCCAGACTCCTAGTGAGGTGGATTATAATGCTTTGTCTTAAGTAACGCCAGCCACTGTTCAGGAGGGGCATAACAATTAGTAGGCGTCTGCTTGAAAAAAATGCTGGCAGGCTGCATCGGCCAGGCGTGCAACATCACTGCGCCGGTGCCGTGATATGTCAATCATTTGGCGTCTGCTGGGTCCAATCACATTTCAGCAGGGGCACGTGCCACCCCGGCCCCCCCTCTGGCTCCGCCATTGGATGCCGATACCGATTTTTAAGCAGAAAAAAAAAAACAGATTACCGATTAATCTGCGGCTTATTTAAAAATATATATAATGAATAAAATTACCTCCCTCCCCAATTCCTTTTCAATGGGTGTCACTTGCGCACAAACTTTCACTGTTAAGATTCTCTGCTTTGAATGACAAGTTCACAGTATGACCTTATCTCAAAAAAAAAAAAAAAATCATGACGTATACTAGGTTATTGTATAGATATATGTGTCAATAATAAAACCACTTACTTGTTTACAACTGCTGTAAAGCATTAACCTTTTTATTTTGTGTATTTTTATCTTGTGTTAATTTCACAAGTCTTGGGACTTACTGGACTAACCTGGGAACTCGGGGATTGTATTTCGTGCCATGTCATATGGAAATATTTGGATTTTTGTATCCTTGAATTTTGTGCAAAAAATAAAAATAAAAATAAATAATCTTTGAATCCTTGAAATATCAACTTTAAATATAACGTGAAATGACAATGACAAAATATTATATATATAATTAGAATAGAATAAACTAAAATAACAGCAACTGGAAAAAACGGTAAGAACAAATAGTGACTATTCTTATGCGTTTTGGCCTCTTGGGGGCAGTGTAGTGCCGTGCAACCATGGCGTACACGCTTAAAGCGAGTACAGAAGAAAGTTGTGATTGAATTCTGTTAAAATAACTCAATGTTCACACATTGGGAAGAATTTGTGCCTTTGCGTAGTGTTATCTGTGGGTATGAGTTTCCACAAGATTTGTGAGTATATTCGTTATTTGAAGGAAAAACACTTTCCGAAGTCAATGCTAGCATTGGAATGGGATCCCCCCCCCTTCGCTTTTAGCATTAGCGCTAGGCTAGTGATGTTTTAAAAACGAAGCATATTTTGTATTTAAATATACAGAGGATGTAATTCTTAAAGTCATGTGTTTAGTATTACAGTTAACTCCATCTGTGGCGTCAAACAGCTTAAAGGACGCTTAGGGACAACAGAATAACCAGAATAACATACACTGGTGGTTATTAACTCTTTGTCTGCCACGTTCGGCAATTGCCGAACCCTACAAACAGACCGTATAGCACCGCCGACGGGAATTGCCGAAAACTATGCTTTTAATGGGAATTTACAGAGGATAGCCTTGACCAGCAGTGGTTGCAGTTGTAAACTGATCCTGTACTGTAATGCATAACTATGACCATTAGATGGCAGTGACCACTCTCTTTTGCGTCATCTCAACACACACCCAATGGGAAGAGGAGGGGGTGTGACGTTAGTGGCTACTCGTGGCTGGCTTCACGGGCTTCCGTGGATCCTAGATAACACGCAGCGAGTCAGACATTTTATGATCAGTCCAACTCATCATTGGAGGAGTGTAAACAATCCGGGCGTGAAGAATATGATTATACAGCAAATCAACATTGTCAGATCCAGCCAGAAATATGCTAAGGTAAGCGCTAACATGCTACAAGCTAGCTCGCTAACTAGCATTCACAAGTTCATCAAACGTTTGTGTAGAGGTGACAAACAGCATGTGTAACTCTGCTGATATACACAATAACAACTGTTGCCTAACTAATGTGAATGTATGTACAATTCACAGATCATGCATTTTGCTACAAGCTCCGTGCCCAATCGTCCGATCGTTCCGGCCCACTGCAGCTTAAAAAACAAAACAAAACAAAAAACTTCATTACACAGCTGCAATAAAATAAAATAAAAAACATTCTGAAAGTAAATATATATAAATATATGTATATTATTTACAGCTCAGAGAGCCAGGACTATAGCAACTCCCACCAGATCCAAGAAGAAAAGTAAATGCATACAGTATTTGCATCACACTGCTGCAAAATAAATAATTACAATATGATCATTTCAATTTGTATTTGCAGATCATTGCCTGAAAAATTCCGACTAGCATGAAGCGGGCATGAAGTCTTCCTTTTCACTGCAAGTTAGTTTGTCAAGATAGTCAAATTGTTATACTGTTTACTGTACATAAATTGTTTATTTGCCATCAAAAAACACTTTTTATTGTCAGTGTTAGTGTTTTATCGAAGGAAAGCACTCTTCAGGTGTTTGTGATGTACAAAAGAAAAAACAATAACAGCGGCAAAATCAATGATGTGCATGAAATACATCGTTTCACAAAAAGCCTCTTTTCTCAGACTTTTCATCCAAAAGACGGGATTTCGCTTAAACCAACCTGCTTTCTACTGCAGATTACGGAAAAGCGGAATAAGATAGAAACACACTTTTTTTTTTTGATGAAAGATGAAACTTAAATCTTTCATTTGGTAGTCTCCGTCTTTGCATAGTCCTAACACACAATTTTCTATGGGCCTTGAAACATCAGTCAAAATGCTCTAAATCAGCTGGCAGTATGAGGTGATCTTTTCTGAAAATGGCTGGCAGTCAAAGAGTTAATAGTCAAGAAGGCAATAACCCGTATTTGAAGCCGATATTCATTTTCAGTAAAAAGAGGGGAAAAAAATATTGGTGTCAAAAAATTTTAAAATACAAATGCAATCTTGAATTTGTTGTTAAATGTCTTAAAGCATTAATGGTTATTGAACATTTTTTCAGACTTTCAAAATGTGGAAGTTTTCCCAAGGTTAGCAGTACGCCTTGAAAATTTGGAACCTAAAAACACATTTCTTTGTTTGGTTCAGAAGGTTCCCAGCGTCAGCAGCATCTCATAAAGTTTACTGAAATTTTGAATAAATAGTTCTGAGATTAAAATGGTTTTACTTGACCTTTTATCGGCCATCAGATTTTGAAAAAAGGCCAATAACGATATCCGTCCAAATGCCCAATATCAGACTCTCCCTAATAAACACTGCTTAAACAACCGCAGGGAAAAGAACATTTTTCAACAATATATTTGCCTGCAATACACATGATGCAACATGTTTTTGTTTCTCTATGACATGAGGATCAATTACACAGGAGGAACTAATGGACTTTGACTCGTGCAATTTGCAAAAGCACAAACAGGTATGGGGCCCACTGACTTTGTGACATTTGTGTTTTCTTTGTATTTATTCATTAAGCTTCAAGCAGTTATGTTACAATTTGACCTCGCAGGGAAAACACTACCTGGCCAGTTATCCCTGCCGCTCCCCATTTCAAACGGTGTCACTTAAACAGTTACCCTATATTTGCACTTTGTTTACATTTAAATTGGGGAAAAAGTGGCTTAAATATTGTGTGCAGTAAATATGCTGTTATTCCAAAGCACCACTCAAAAATATATTGTTCAGTAATTATTACCCATATCGTCAAAAATATTATCACCGCAAATGTGCTTGAAATATTGTGATATAATTTTTAAGGTGGGTGCTGTATTAAGAATACATATATGATAAGTCATCTTTATTTATATAGCGCTTTCAAACAGCCTCAGCTGTCACAAAGCGCTTTACAGAAACACAATTATAAAATCCATTCAATTAATTGATTTCTACACTGATTCAGAGGAATTGTCCCACACTGTTGTCAAATTTATGATTGAAATACAATGACACCCCCCACACATGTCCACAGCTGGCGATTGGTCTGCCTGCGCCTCCATCAAATGCACCAAAATCAAGTTAATATCACCTGCGTTTCAAAGCACACGTCCTTTTAGACAGTCTCGACTTTAGTCTACTTTTTGTGACTAAACTGGCGATGCGTTGATGGGCACAGCAGCTCCAGCACGCTGTGTGACGCTTCAACGCCCAGGGACGCACAGCGTGCCCACCAAAAATCACAAATACGCTAGACTAACCTTTGTCCTGACCCGAAAATTGAGACCTGCCCACCTTAAGATCAAACGTAGTCTACCTTCTGTTCCTAAAGTGCCAGATGTGCTGGAGGTGCGGCAGCTGAGGCCGCCAGAACGCTAAGCAATGGCCCCTAACAGCGCATAATTGTGTTGCACCACCTCAAAAATTGAGATGCGCCTGTTTTTACACCGCAAGCATGTCTATGAAAATAGAGCCCCTAGTGTTGTGCCATCACTATCAACAAGTACAGCAAGTTTCATTCAAACCAAAAACTGCTTGAATAAAAACCCACCGGGTGATTTGGCACCATAAATAGTAAATACTCAAATACACTAGGTCACGCCCAACCCAGTGTGACAAAATAAATTAGCAACTTATAAGATTACGGACTTAGGATATTGTCAAATTACTTTGTGGTTTAACTCATTGTTGTAAATACTGGTTTGTCCTCCTCATACAGTACAATGTAATTTTCACTTAACTGTTATTGTACCACTTGTTTTTACTCTGAATCTGGCTGTCCTGTTTTTCTTTAAGACTATAAAAAAAAAAACTGCCCGAAGAAACTAATACATAAATGAGAGCACCTTGCATTGTCATGCAAGACGAAAAAAAGATGCATTGCTCAGACAGAAATGGTCAACTTCAGAATTGAGAAAACTGGAAATGATAGTGGAAGCTAATAGTACAAGGGTTTTTGCTCAATTGAATGTGCATTGCGCCCCCCCCCCCCCCCCCCTCAAAAAAAAAAATACAATGGTGAAAACTGGTACTAGTTAGCCTCAAGCACAACATGAGTAATCCAGTGTGTCTGTTCTAAAAATGTGACACTGTGACTCAAAATGCATTAAAAATTGTGGCGATCTATCTATATTTTCTGTGGTTCAAGTGATCATGATTGGAAAGGTGCACACAAATTTTGGTGATGTCTGATGCTGGTTTTTGAACGTGAAAAGCTTTTTTTACATTAAACATTTTGGACTGTCCCATTGGAAAATATGGAAAGCAGGGTGACAGTAGACAGCAGTTGAAAACCACTGCATTAGATGCACAGTAATGCTGTGAGCCTGTGGCAGACTGACAGAAGCAGATATTTGCAGGAGTGATGGTGTGAATGGATTCGGGCAAAACGTTTGGCGGCTGTTCGGGTTTTAAACACACATTATTGTGACGGTGCATGCAAAGCAGACGTTCACTTCCAATCCAAGCGTTCAGTAAATGGATGGATGGATGAGTTAGTAGCCTAATCATGATGCGAGTCGCTACTTTATAAACACCAACACAGGCAGCGATAACAAGCAGAGACTAATCTGTACCCACGGTGTGAATAAAAAAATATATATATCTGATTAAGATGATGCAGTGCAGTCGTGGATTTTGTTGTATGACATCTCCTCGCCAGAAGTTCATTCGTTGACAGTTCGTTCCATTCTGGTGAGGCGATTAGCGGACTAGCTAGCTACCCTGCTAGCCTGCGAGCGGCTAATACCCGTTTAAGTAAAAATGTCTTACTTACCGGGTAACAATCAATAGGGACGTAAGATGTGGAAAATAATTCTGCACGCACGTTTAGCGTGCTGACATCATGGCTCGCAGAGTTGAAGATGGCGATGTCCTACGCCGAACGGTCACAGAACGATGGGCTGGTTCCGTTAGCGACGTTACTAGGCTGCTAATGCTAGTCTGCCGCTGTTTGGCCGCTCGATCCGGCCTGAGCCGCGGACCGACCGTCTGAAGCTTCCCTCCTGAACTGCTGCCGCTCCTCGATCGCGCTGTAATCGTGTTCTTTCAGCATTGGTGGATAAGGAACCGTCTGACAATCGCATGCGGTACAGCATGCATAAAAAGAAAACTGCAATTAAGCACGATTGCCGGATCACACTGCCCGAACACGTACAGCAGCTAAGCATATGTTGTTGTTGTTGTTTTTGTCACAGACTCACAGTATTTATTTATTCTGATCCTACAAACTAGCAATCAACGCATAATCTCTCGTTAGCATCCTTTCAATGGAATGTGTGTTTTATTTATAATATACCTCATTCCCTCCTTCCTGACAACAGTTGAATACTTTTTCATCTGTTATTCAGATACTAATAACACTAAATTAGATTGTTTTATTTTAATTTTTTTTTAAAGCTTCCTCTTGCTTTAGCACACAAATAAATCTGTAACACTAATCATTTTATTGTGACGTTGACTTCAGGTTCAGGTGTCATGAAGTCATTAGCCTCAGGCTTCACATATTTTTCCATCCTGCACTGTGATTATTTACTTGTTTTCAATGCAAACATGAAATATATCTCTCTTCTGTGAAATTTAGTTTAAACATGGCTTGTGCCATGCACCCTTTCATTGGAATTAGGTCTGGGCTCTCTGACTCAGCTATTGCAAAATTCGGTAGGCCGTGCACAGGGTTGGAAGGGTTACTTTAATTATGTATTAGAATTACTTATCTGTTTAAAATGTTGTTAGTTGCATAATGTTAAAGTAATGTAACTTGATTACTTTTAAAGAGACAGTGTGTGGAATTTAGTGCCATACTGCCATCTAGTGGTGAACTAAAAGTATGCAATAACCTATGTTCGAAGGAATAAGCCCTGGATGCAGAGAATAGTTCGAGGCGTGCCGCCACGCGGGGTGGACCTAAATGTTTGACCTCACCCACGTAGATTTTTTACCTTGAAGCACCTTCTTCTTTCTTTGTTGATAAACTATTGCCCTGGCAGCTTTGTGTTGCATCTTATAACATCCTATAGTTATAACCCTAACCCTACCACATCACGATTACAGTATTCTTTGAACATTTTGAACAACATGTAGTACTGCACTTCGACCTCTTCCGTCAAACCAATGGGGTATATGCCACGGAAGAGACGGGACCTGATTTTGCACATCAGTTTATTTCCGGTCCGGGTTGCGAACACGCAACCGAGGGGCACAAAGTCGGAAGCACAATTATTTTTGACGCAGCCCACATGTCACAAACCGAACCGGAAACAAACTGATGTGCAAAAAACAGTCCCGCCTCTTCCGTGGCATGTATCCCATTCTTTAGCTCTGCCCCAGCTGACTGAGGGTTGAGTGTTTGTAATTTTCGATGCTCCATGTTTTTTTTTTGTTTAAAAAAAAAAAAAAAAAAAAAGAACTCCACATCCTAAAACGGTGCATCATTAAATCTGCAAATTTTGTTGTTAAAAAAAATAAATAAATGTTGAAACCATTTTGTAAAATCCGTGTGGGCGGAGTCAAACATTAAAGTCCAACGTGCGAGGCGGCACGCCTTGAACTGCACTCGCAAACCGACCACCAATTCTACGTTCGTCCATCCATCCATTTTGGTGACCTCTCATACTTCACAAGGGTCGCAGGGGTGCTGGAGCCTATCCCAGCTGGCTTCGGGCAGTAGGCGGGGTACACCTTGAACTGGTCGCCAGCCAATCACAGGGCACACAGAGACGAAAAACCACAAACACTCACAAGCACACCTAGGGATAATTCAGACCCACCCAATTAACCTGCCATGCATGTCTTTGGAATATGGGAGGAGACCGGAGTACCCGGAGAAAACCCAAGCAGGCACGGAGAGAACATGCAAACTCCATCCAGGAAGGCCGAAGCCTGGACTCAATCTTACGCCCTCAGTACTGGGAGGCGGACGTGCTAACCAGTCGTTCACTGTGCCGCCCTCCTATGTTCATGTCCCTATTTACTTTAGCAAATGGCTCTCAGAGACTTTTTTTTTTTCAGGTCTTAGTCTCCTTTATATACTGTACCTCCATATTTTCATACATCTTGTTGAGATGTACAATTTTGATGATAATATATGATAATATTTATAGGAGGTGCTAGTGAGTCTTTTTTTTTTTTTAATCTCAACTCAACTTTATTTATAAAGCACTTTTAAGTAACCAACGCTGCATACAATTTGCTGTTCATAGAACTTTGCGGAACGAGGCCACAAGCCAGCCATCTTGTGGTGCTTCGTTACTAAATGTTGCTATTCGTCGATGAACAGTTACCAATCCTTGTCCATGTTTTACGCTAGGATTCCTGAATTGAGTAATGTATGAGAGCCTTGCAGAGAATGAACTTTACTGACTGGATCGATCATTCAGAGTAGACAGCAAACCAAACAAAAAAAAACATCAATGATAGAACTACATTCTGGCCAGGAGTGATCAGAATAAGTGATGGTAGTGCGACACTGAAACGGATGACTACTGATGGGCAGATGAAACATTTTAAAGCCTTGAAGCATTCCATCCAACTGGTTCACAAAAAGGTGCAGTTCATGGGGCTTCATGTGCGCACAAAATTAAAAAAAAGGTCATAATACAGTTGGAGAACAACAAAAACTTGGAATTGGAATTTTAAAAAAGCTTGAATCTAGTATGAAGTAATGAAACATGATTGAGTTGCACCAGTTGTAACATTTCACAAAATAGGCACATGATGCGTAATATCTTGGAGAGAGTTGCTGGTTTTTAGGAGACTTGACATAGAATAGCCTAATGAATATAAAATTTGATGAACTTGTGTTTTTCTAAAATATTTACACATACTGTACTTTTTAAATATATTTGAAAATCTCACATACCCCCGGAGTGCCTTCATGTACCGTACCCCCATTTGAGAACGACTGACTTGTATGCCACCTTTAGCAAAGGTTATTTCTGACCAACCTTTACAAAAGGAAATTACCCACAATTCAAAGCAAGATTTAAAACAACAGGGAACCGATGTAGTTGACAGAGTATGCAAAGACGATTGAATTGTACATTCAAGACTTAAAAATAATGTTTAAAAAAAAACACTCATTTAATAAAAATAGTAATAAACTTTTTTTTTTACAAGTGGATGGTTAAATGATACCAACACTATAAAAAATCCTAAAATAATAGAATTTCAATATGTATTTTATTTGATTTTACAAATGTTTCCTATATTTTTAAACCATCTTTTCGTTTTCAAAAATCTTATATGCTGAATGTAAAATAACATGAAATACATTATAAAAACGGGCGGCACGGTAGTCGAGTGGTTAGCACGTCCGCTTCCCAGTTCTGAGGTCTCCGGTTCGAGTCCAGGCTCGAACCTTCCTGGGTGGAGTTTGCATGTTCTCCCCATACCCGCGTGGGTCTTCTCCGGGTACTCCGGTCTCCTCCCACATTCCAAAGACATGCATGGCAGGTTAATTGGGCGCTCCAAATTGTCCCTAGGTGTGCTTGTGAGTGTGGATGGTTGTTCGTCTCTGTGTGCCCTGCGATTGGCTGGCAACCAGTCCAGGGTGTCCCCCGCCTACTGCCCAGAGCCAGCTGAGATAGGCGCCAGCAGCCCCCGCGACCCTTGTGAGGAATAAGCGGTCAAGAAAATGGATGGATGGATGGACATTATAAAAACATATCCATCCATTTTCTTAACCACTTATTCCTCACAAGGGTGGCGGGGATACTGGAGCCTTTCCCAGCCAGCAGGCGGGGTATACCCTGAAACCCGTCGCCTGTCACTTTCTGCTTTGTTCTCGCAAGCTTTTATACTAGCTCTTCCCACTAGCCGTTCTTGTTAGCCACTCCAGCCTATCGCTCCAACTAACTCCCGCTAGCCGCTCTTGTTAGCTGCTCTGGCTAATTCACGATAGCTGCCAAGTCGCCGTTGCTTGCCGAGATGCTCATTTACTCACGCAAAATAATTGGTGGTTAGGGTTGAGAAATGTGGTCTCTCTGAGCCACCGTGGCTGTGTCCGAATGTGCACCCTACTCCCTATATAGTGCCCTACTGAGGGGTCACGCCATTTTGTAGTGGTGTCTGAATGTCCAGGGAGCGAAAATGTAGGGCACTCAAAATTACCCACAATGCACTCTGAAAAGTAGTGAATATTGATGTTCGCTCAACCGGGTAGATATAAACTACAATGCATTGTGAGTATGAAAAAACATGGTGCTAGTGACAGCGAAAGCGTGAGAATCAGTGATATGGAAATAATTAATGCGTTTTAGTTGAAAATACTGCGATTGGCTGGCAACCAGTTCAGGGTATCCCCCGCCTACTGCCCAGAGCCAGCTGAGATAGGCGCCAGCAGCCCCCGCGACCCTTGTGAGGAATAAGCGGTCAAGAAAATGGATGGATGGATAGTTGAAAAATATTTACAACAAATGAACAAAAGTACAGTTTTAAAACATTTTCATTCACAATAAACAGTCGGAGATTAGTTACGGTGGTAGCGTGATATGCGACAAGGAGAAAGTAGCGAGCTGAGTAGTCCAAATCGACAAACAGAATGAGGGCACTACATTAAGCCACAATAGTGCGGGGCTATGTAGTGAATAAGGGGTTAGGGGATAAGGGTGGGCATTCGGCCAACCCGTGGGCGTGCTCCTGTGTACTTCTAATGCTATTCTTTGACTGCTAGATGGCGCTAAGGACTACACACTGGGTCTTTAATTTTAATAATATATAATTAGTTACAATACAGGTAGCACAGTGGATAACTGGTTAGCATGTCCGCCTCCCAATGTGAAGGTCGTGAGTACGGATCCGGGCTCCGGCCTTCCTGGGTGGAGTTATGGCATGTGAGTGCAATAATAAAATAAAATTAATTAATATTAACTTTATTACCGAAGACGAAGACCAACATAGATATACGATACAATATATACAAGATACAATATATGACATTGTTGCTGTTGTTTTAGTAGTTGTTGTTTCTTCTCCCACCCCCGACCCAACTCCCTCTTTATTTATTTATTTTAGGTCCAAGGAGTGGGTTTGGACTGGGTCAGATGTTTATATGTAAAGTTGATGTCTGTTTAGTGTTGTTAATTGCTCTGATTTTTATTTTTTTATTGACAGTTGGGAGCCGACAACATGATGGTGAGCAGGCAGGGAAGAAAAAAAAATCTCTCCTGCCACCTGGTGGTATAACAAGGTGGTATAACAAGGAATGCGTGATTCATTTAGAAAGGGCATTTGCCGCCCATTTGATACAAAGAATGTCTCGGACAACTAGACACGATAGGTAAAAGTGGCCTACAATATCATCATCATCATCCAAACCGCTTTCACAAGGGTAAAAGTTTTTTTTTTTTTTTTTTTTTTTTTTTTTTTTTAATTGAATTAAACATCAGTAGCTAGTAATAGTAATATATAATCATACAAAAGACATACACTTGATTGTGTCTTACAATGTACAGTATGCCATAATTTCAGTGGCATAAACATGAACATTGGATGATTGTACAGTGTGTAATATTTATTGCTGCATTCATTGTAGAAATTTTCTCACAGTTCTAATACATTTGTCATAAAAAGATAAAACTGTAATCATGCTAAGGCAAAGAAAGAGCGCTTGTAAACAGTATGGTATCATGTATAATGTGCCAGCAGTTGTAAGAACCATGAAATAAATCCTAAAATATTGTGTTAACACTTATTAGACATATTTTTTTTAAATCAATATGAAGTCAAAGTAGTAATAACACATTAATAAACCGTGACTTTTAGTACATGTACTTTCTCATTTTTGATTTACAAATTCAAAAAAAAAAAAAAAAAAAAAAAAAAAAAAAAAAAAAAAGGTTAAAAAGTGTGTATCTCAGCACAGAAGTTACCATTGACACATGAGTTAATTACTGAGCCAAAGAATCTCAGATGCCAGCCTGAAACAAACTACAATTGTACAAATAAATGCTTTTCCCTCTCATGGAGTTGACAAAATAAATTGGCCAGCATTTTACACAACAGTTTGCAATAATAACAAGATTTTTTTTGTTTTTTTGGGGGCACATTCGACTGTTGTATTATTTCAAGGTCAAAGGCGGTGTTATAGAATAAAGACACTTAAAGTAACAGCCGGAGAATGTTTCCCATCGCATTAAGATGGCTTACTGGCCACTCAGTCAAGCAGACACACTTCTTTATCTCTGACCCGTCATCAACCACGTGGTCCAAACTCAGAGCTCAACGGTGCGCAAGTGTTTTCCCGCCGAGACGGCTTTGATCACACTGGCGGGTAAACACTCCGACTTCTCCGTCGTGCTGCCACAACACGACCAGTGCGGCTTTCCAGGATGACCCTTGTGGCTGTGACCGCACCCTTGAAATCCTCCTGCACACTCAAACACAGCGTTGTCAAATCAAATCAACAGTTCACATGAGCAGACTGAAAACGCCCCCCCAAACTATTAAACAAAGAAGACAAGATGGACGCCATAGCACTAAATCATATGAGCTTTGTGGTTGTAATGTCTATCTGCACCAGGACCCAAACTATTTACGTCATCAAAAATAGATTATATGTTGTTGATTGTGAAAGGATCACTGTAATGTTCGAGTCTCTTCGTACCGGGCATAGTTCCTGGACAGCCGCACCGAGCCTCCTTGGATCCTCCACTGGAGCAGAAGGAACAGCAGTGGAACATTCCGGTGTGATGCCTCAGCTTTTTTGTCACGTTCAAAACAAACGGAGAGCCCTACAGGACAGGACAGGATACAAGTCACTCTATGAACCAAACTAGTATTGATGCTAAAAGGCAGCAAGGTGTTGGGTTGCTGACCTCAGCTCCTTAGGCTAATTTATTATGAAAACAAAAAAAAACAAAAAACAGGGTTCTGGCTATGATGTTGTATAACATTCCTTTGTTCACATTTACCTTTTATGAGTTTCTCACTACTCTTTTCCATATATTTTATAGCATATCGTCGCTGCTATGTGAAAAACACATGTCCAATTTTGACATCTTTTGCATTTTTATGTTTTTTGGGATGAAACTGAATGCAGACGTCCCAAAAACAAAACAAAAAAAAAGGAAACAAGTGTTATTGACATAGCATTGATAATATACAGCATACAAAACAACAGAATTTTAATTTTCATCCCAGGTTAAAAAAAAAAAAAAAAACAGAAAAAAAACCTGTACATTCACTTGGGTTCATGTACCTTCACATGTTGAGCTTTGACACAAACCCAGACGGAGTACATTCCTGCCTCGTTTGGTGTGTAGGAAACTTTGTAAGAGCCGTCATTGTTGTCCAGCACTGTGCATTCCACCATGCTAAAAGAAAAAATACAAGTTCCTTTAACAAAATGGCACATATGTCAAAACCAACATGAACTACTCTTAGCATTGCTTTAACCCTTTATAGCCAGTAGTGCCGGTCTTCTGTGACCTCCCTCAGCCAACACAGGTGAGGATCGTTATCATGCTTCATGCCAAACTTGCTGATTAGTTGATTGTTTGAATCACCTGTGTTGACTCAGGGAGACATGGAAAACACCCTGGTCCCCGAGGACCAGGGTTGAGAACCACTGGCTTAATACATCTCACAGAATTTCACAGCAATCTCCACATACTAAACAAACATGCAAATGAGAGTGATTGAATGTTTTGCATGTTGATCAAGTTTTAGTCATTGTTTCAGTTCAGGTTAGCAGTAGTCAGTCGTGTTCTGCCACACAGAAGCAGCCTGGCACCCATTGTTTACAAGCATTCTCAATCGGTCCGCCTAAGATGGCTGCACGGACAATCCATGTGTCCTCACCAGTTTTTCTTCTCCCTGTGGACGATGCTGACCAGGACGTGATCCCCGCCACGTGCCATCTGGTCCCCGGCGGAGTCTCTGCAAACCAGGGTGAAGTGAGCCTGCTGGCCCTCATTGGCCTGCTGGAGACCTGTGGACAAGCTAGGTGATGGGTGAGGCCCGGTGCAGTTTTCAAATTCAATTTGTAATTTATTATACTCGGGATTTGCTCCAAAGACCAAGTTCTTACAGATGACCTAATGTTGCCCCACAAAGCATGAAATACAATAAAGGGGAATAACAGAAACACGGAATGAGATCCAACCAATGAACCAGCCACCATTCCAAACCTTTATCATGACTGCTCACCTTCTCCATCTATAGTGCACTTGTTGGGGTCCAGGGCCTTAAAATGGATCACGCCCACGACTGGGAACCCGCTCAGATCACCTGCCTGCCCCCGCGGATCAAAGCGGATACTGCTGCCGTCGTCGGGGATGAGCGCCGCCAGCTGGCCATCACAGCTGCTCTCAGCCAGGCTGCTCAGCCTCCTCAGCGTCACGCCCTTAGTGCTGAGGATCTCGGCATGCGAGCCACAGCTCAGCAGCCTGTCGGCGAAGTCCACGCCGCCCCGGATGTCCGACAGAGCCTGCTGCAGCTGCGCTCGCTGCAGATGCAACTGGTTCCTGCCATATGAAAGGGGGAATGCCTCCCTAAATTAACAGCATTCAATTGCCGGAGTCCAACCCAAGACACGCTTAGGACCGCCGCCACATTTGAATAACATTTCGTGACGCATTTCATGCTCACAGCGTCTGCAGTGTCAAATAAGTAATTTTTATTTATTGATTGATATTTAAAAAAATTATTTTATGCTTTAATTTTGTATTTATTGCCACATTTATTTTTATATTTATTTTTTGAGTCTCATTTCTGATGTTTATACTTGATGTTTTACTTTTATGTATTTATGACTATACAGTATTTTGTTTTTATTTCCATTTATATATTTTCTTGTATTAAATTTTTTTATTACATTTTTATATCAGCTTTTATTTTTTCTGTTTTTTTTTGTTTTGTTTTTTTAAATTTAGGCATTGTTGGTCCTCCATAATCTGCACCAAAAAAATACATAAATATGAGAACAGAGCCTTTTTATTTATTGATATTTAATTCTATTTGTATATTTTAATTTTGTATTTATTGCCACATGTATTTTTGTATTTTTTTTAAGTCTCATTTCTGATGTTTGTATTTATTTGTACTCTTATTTATTTTTGAATATATGTATTCTGTTGTTTTTATTTTCATTTTATTATTTAATTTTTGAATTATACTTTTATATCACCTTTTATTTTCACTTTTATTTATTTAGGCATTTTTGGTCTTCCATAATCTGCGGCATCAAATACATAAATAAGAGAGCAGAGCCTTTTTATTAATTGAGATTTAATTCTATTTATATATTTTAATTTTATATTTATTGCCACATTTACTTTTTTAAAGTCTCATTTCAGATGTTTGAATTTATTTTTACCTAGCCACACGTTTAGCGCTATGGTTCGTGCGTGCCAACTATCTGCTGTCGGCTTTCCACCTCTCCGCAAGGAAAAAGGACAAATTACACAGGAATTTAAGACGAAAGCAGTAGAACTGAGGTATTGTATAACATAATATTTTCAATGATTTTATCGAAGGGTTTGGGCATGCACCGCATTAATAGCTTATTAGGACCGTTCGCCACTGTTTATAACAGTTTTCATTTTCACTTTTATTTATTTAGACATTTTTTGTCCTCCATGATCATCATACCTGCGTTGGAGGTGAAGCTCCTCCAGGCGACGTAGCAGGGCCAGGCAGTGAGCTTCCACCGCACTGACGTATCCTTGAGCAAATGTCCTCACCTCGCTGGCTGTGGCCTCCACTCTCATCTGCAAAGCCTCCTGGGAAACCTCCACCTGGAGAAGATGCATGTACATATTTACAAATGAAAGGGGAGGGGCCAAAGGCAACTTGTCACACCTTCTGCAGCGTCTGCTCCAGTTTTTGAAGGTGAGGTCGCAGGCGGACAGTGACCAGCGTCCTGATGCGGTCACTGTGGCAGCCAATGACTTTGTGGGCGGGACAGCAGCGGTGCTCCGAATGCAGCGTGGCGGCGCATTCCAGGCACACTGGCAGGTCGCAGGGCTGGCAGAAGAGGCGCAGCTCCTGGCCGGGATGGAGGGCACACAGGACGGGACGGCAGAGGCGACCCTGGGACTTGAGATCCTGCAATTGCTGAATGGAGTGAGACGCTGTACGCGTCTGACGTCTATGGACGACACCATCAATGGAGATCCGATTAGTGTGCATCAGGTGAGCCGTGGGAAATGATCCAATTACACCAATTCTAAAAATTGGTACGAATAGCCTATCCTTGGTACAGCGGCAGCAGCTATACGTGTGACCTAAAGTGATGGCATCGAAAGTTGGCAGTTTCACGCAAGTCTTCGCAGTGTTATGTATGTTAGCAACATAGCAGCATCTAAATCGTCCACAGCAGCCATCATTTATACCGTAAAAAGTCTTCTTTATTGTGTTGGTCAGTTATTAAATTCAAATGTATAATATCTGTTAAACTGTAGCAGCACAAATGAATGAAACAGATTATTTCCCCCACATTTTGTATGTGTTAACAGCATCTGCTGATTTAGCCACCATGTAGGCTACAAAGTGCAACATTGGCTACGCATTGGTTTCTGTTTTGTAGCCTGGACATTGCTCAATCCTTTTTTATTTATTTTTTGCCTATTCTCGTGACAGCTGGTCCACAACAGCTGTCAATCATTGTTCAAGTGCCGCGTTTGCCGTTTACTCAAAGTGGGAGATGATGCGTTTTCTATCCTGCCAAAATGGTTGCGCTTACGACCATTTTGGGATGCGTGACGTCAACGTCAGGATCTCTATGTCATGCTTAGACTTTTTGTAAACCTTAACCTGTGTTATTAAACAGTCACCAAATTACACGTGGTTAAAAAATACTTTGACGAATTTTGTACATATAATTCTAAAACTAAATTTGGGAAAGAGTCACCATCATTAAAATCTCTTCACTGAACAAAAGAATAATGACCTGAAATGTGTCATTTCATTTTTATCTCAGTGCTTTGTATTAATACTTAATGTTATGTAAATGTTTATGTTAGAAGTTGTGCTTTATTGTGTCTACGTTGATTCTTGATATTTAGTTGTTGTTTTTTTGAATAAAGCTTGTCTTTCAAAAAAAAAAAAAAAAAAAAAAAAAAAAAACGTCAACGCGGAAGTACTGAAGTAAATCGTCGTGAAAGAAGTACCTGTGCGCTTGAAAACAAAACTCGCACAAGTTGACACAGCAGACCTCACAGCGGCTCTCGGCCCGTCCTTCACCGCACAAGTCACACCCAAGCGTGCCGTTGCTAACCAGGGTCTCTAGAAACACGTCGTCCAACGCCAGGTGGTCGGTGCTCAGCCCGGCAGGCCCCGACAGCGGAAGGTCCACTTCGGAGTCACAGTCGGGGCAGAGAACCGTGACATTGACCCGTGCGGCTTTCTCTTTCGTAGTTCCTCCGTCCCCGCCCTCCTGTTCTGGGTCGTCCCGGTGGCGACCAGCGGCCACCGAGAACGGCTCTAACTGGCAGATACAGTCCAGACAGAAGGTGTGAAGGCATGGCATGATTTTAGGCTCTCGGAACAAACGGTTACACACGCTACAATACGCCCTGGTTTTCACCGGCTGTGCGTCTTGTGCGATTACCGAAGTTGTCAGCTGTTCCAGATCTTTTTCTTCTGACATTGTTGTTGCCAAATAAAAACAAAAAACAAACAAACTTCGGGACCAATTCGGTTCAAAAGAAGCCAATGCTGAAGACTCGAGTCATTGTTGTGTCCACAGTCACTTACATGAAACTTTGCTATCAAAATAAAAACACGTTTTTTACTTTTCACCTCATTAGTTTAAATCCCCACGGAATGCACTCCTTGGTGCTTTCATGCCTCCAGTGGGACATACGACACCTCTTCATTGGTGGGCCAATGGAAAGGCGCCAGGGTCTAGCAGGGGCGGCCCGAACACTTTTAGGGACCCTCATATTCACTGCAAACATGCCCAGACCGGCCCCATCTACTGGCAGGACTGAATTAAGTCAATTTTCTTACTGTATTTACACTGTAGTATTGCACACAACTGCTGACCTTTTCTAAATTAAGTTGTGTAGTTTTTTGATAATGATTTTATTTTGTTATATTTCATTTTAGTGGAACTAAGCTTAAGTTTTTATAAGCTTTGTTTTAATTTGTGGAGGCATTCTCAGTTTGACCTTTTAGGGTAAGATAGGAGTCACCGACCTTAGGAATATGCGATTTCTATGCATGAAATTGTAAATGAACGTGTCTTGTGACATAAATGCGAATGCGATAGGAATGCACATAGTGTGGGAGCCTGAGCCAATGTGACGCCCTTGGAAAGTTTCTTCTATGCCTCCCACCCCGGCAGTGATTATACATACATTTACAAAAACATATTTAAAATAAAAAAATTAAAAAAATGCCGATAGTTTCACAAAAAGAAAATCAAGACAAAACAAAACTGATAAATATTGTCTATTATACATATGCAATATTCAATAACGGTTGAACTGGGAAAGTTCAAATCAGAACATCCCATTCTAACGCGAGCAAAAATAAGCTCCTGTTAGCTTGTGGAGCATTGTCAAAAGCAAGATTTATCGCTACGAAAAGTGTCCAAATATGAAAAACATGATGCACTGCAAACTACGATCACATTACTAACATGCTTTGCAGCTGTATACTTCTTATTAAACTTGGTATATTTACATTATTAACTCAAGACATTACTGTCTCTCAGTAGGTTGCTGTGGCCTATTTTATTATCGTGTGGTATGTTCAATTATATGCCATGTTAGTTACAGCTCTGCTGCTTTCGGGATGGTAGTGAACCACAGTTTGTTACGGCTGCCCAACAATAACAGGACTAATGGACTGTTACATCAGCATTTTGGCGGTTGAACATGCAAAAAATTGCTTGGACAGGCCAGCAAAACAACAACAACAACAAAACAAAAAAACAGTCAATGGAAATACAATGTAGGCCGTTAAAATATATATATATATATATATATATATATATATATATATATATATATATATATATATATATATATATATATAAATGTCTTGCTGTTTCTTTACATGGCATTGGCATGTTATATTTTACATTCTTAATTTAATAATAATAATAATAATAATAATAATAATGAAACAGGTGTTATAGTGCTAACTGCTAAACACAAATATGGTGCTAGACTATAGTTTAGGAAATAATGTGTTGCAACTTATTTTAAATTAATTCTACTATTGGAATAAACGTTTTCATTTGTTTTACATATGACAACTGCATTTTGGAGACTGGATTATTCAAACCTCTTAATTAAAATGACAAAATTACTGTAAACGTGCTGACAAATATAAATGCTGCCTCAGCAATAAAAACATAAACAAAAAAAAATTGTTCATTTAAATGACTTTGGCACTTTGGAGACTAAAAATGCTAAAATATTAAAGGGGTGGTTCTTTTTCATAATCGAATATAATACCGTAGGGCCCACGGGCCTCATGTACAAATATTTCAGTAGCTTTCATACTGAAACACGGTGCATGGCCCACACAAAATAATCCAGAAGTATGAATCTGCATGTACGAATGAATCCAAGCACATTTCCTTTCGTAGCGATATTGCAATATTGCGTAAATGTTGGAGCACCAAGCACTCGCTCTCCAAGCTTCTGTAGAAATATGCAAATTATACAGTACTTATACGTTACGTGTATCAGACTAAGCAAATGCAAAAGACACCCATAATGATTTTGAAATATGAAGTTAACAGGTCTGATGCCGATGCGGCGTTGTAGGTGAAATATGTTTCCTTGGTAACATCAGTGTCTGCAAAATATGACAGAAAAGGAACATTTTCACGTTCCTGGTTTTGAAAACGAACAGTCCAAAATGCAACGAGTTCCATTCACTGGATAACTGACCTGATGTCACAGTGGCATCGGAGTGTGCTGTCACCAGCTGGTTCTGAATCCTGCAGGTGTACGTGTCACTGAGGTTAACCGACGGCAGCGTGCTGACCACTTGAAATATACCTGCAGAGCTCTGCTGCAAGTCTGTGCTCCCCTGCAGAACGTTGTCGTCAGCGTCCAGCCACGTCACGTTGGGCTCGGGAAACCATCTGCTCGCCACAGCTGTCAGGACACCGTTGGACAACGTAAACGCGGGTGCTGTGAAAGCTAGGAGGAGATCAAATGAAAGCATGAGTGTGTCATACAAAAATGTTAAGCGTTTTTTTTTTTTTAAATATAAAGTCAAACAACAACACAGATTCTATTTAAAAAAAATGTGGGGTGATCCAAAGGGTTGCTGTCCACACTTTGGTTTTTGAGCATCAATACCACATTGCAACTTGTGATGGTCATTAAACTAACCTTGTGGTCGAGCCGGTAATCACGACAGTGGGCCACTTTGCAAGGGCTGTTGATCCCAGTCCCCAAAGTTTGACTGCAGTATTAACCTTCCACCAGTAGAGGGAACTAATAGACTGTGAAACGTTGGATATTGGCGGAAAATGTCTATGTGCCAGCATATCTTCAGGGCAGATATTCTGTGTCAACCTTTTTTTGTAGTCGATTTATCAGAGTTATATACTTTTTTTTCCCCCCCCTCAACCATAAAAAGTAGGTAACAATCAGCAAACAGAGGACTGTCGTACGTATTAATGAATCAGCTTGTAAAGTCCTATTTTAAGGGCGCATATAATGTTCGAGTATATGTTCAGCCCAATTCACACTGGCTGCGGAACGGAAGCAATGCGTTTTCCGTACGGCGCCCGTACGGACGCCGCAAGGATAGAACACATTCAAGTCGACGTGTCAATTCACACCAGCTGCGGTGCGGTGCGTCACACTGCTGCGATGCGGAAGGTTTCCGCAAGAGTCTATTTTTTTCCAGACGGCGTATTCGGAATTTCATGAAGCTGAAGAAATTACACGAGCCGGACAGGAAATCTCGTATCAAGGTAACTCCGGTATATTTCAAAATAAAAACTTTTGCGAACTCGTTTTTTTGGGAGGGAAGCTCGCGAGCTACATAGCATGACATGAGTTGGACATTTAAGACAAAAAATGAGCTCAGAATAAATTAAACATGACAAAATAACATTATTTAAACACAAAACATGGATATAACATTCATGGTAGAAGTCCCAGAAATAATGTCCAAAAAGCTTATCCACAAGGCGCAGCCCAGGGGGGCGTCCGCGGCGGGGGGCGCGGGGCACGTCCAAGGGTCCGGCCAGGTCAACATGAGCCGGTTTAACTTGCAACCCGGTGTCGGAGCCCCGAAGCGACTGGGTGTCACGGTCGGAAGCCTGGTCGGCCGCCATCCGGGAAAAGTCGAGGCCCAGCTGTACCGTGTTGACGGCTGCCCTGGACAGACAATCCGCGACCACGTTGTCCTTGCCAGCGATATGTCGGATGTCCGTGGTGTATTCAGATATGAACGATAACTGGCGCTGTTGTCGCGCGGACCACGGTTCGGACAACTTCGACATGGAGAAGGTGAGGGGCTTGCGATCGACGAAGACCGTGAACTCACGGCCCTCCAGGATGAAGCGGAAGTGGCGGATCGCCAGCCAGACAGCAAGGAGCTCCCTGTCGAACGTGCTGTACTTGCGCTCCCGAGGGACCAACCAGCGGCTGAAAAAGGCGAGCGGCTGCCACGCACCTTCGACGCGCTGCTCCAAAACGGCTCCGACGGCAAAATCGGATGCGTCAGTAGTGAGGGCAATCGGGGCATCCGGGCGCGGGTGGGCCAACAAGGCCGCTTGGGACAGCGCAGCTTTCGTCTCTTCAAAAGCCTTGACTCTCACACCCTAGGAGCCACACCCTTAAGTGCGTCGTAAAGCGGGTGCATCACATGGGCAGCGTGGCGGATGAACCTGTGGTAAAAAGTCACCATCCCGAGGAACTCCCGGAGACCCTGGGCCGTCCGGGGTCGAGGAAAAGCGGCAACAGCTTCCACTTTTGCCGGGAGCGGGGTGGCGCCGTCCTCGTTGATGAGGTGGCCGAGGATTTGGATGGAGGGCACCCCAAAGACACATTTAGCTCGGTTAATAATCAGTCCAGCCTGGCTGAGCTTGGAGAAAAGCTGCTGCAGGTGTGAAAGGTGTTCTCCGATGGAGGAGCTGGCCACGAGGATGTCATCCAAGTCGACGAAGAGGAACGGCATGTCCCGGAGAACAGAGTCCATGAGACGCGGAAAAGACTGGGCCGCGTTTTTAAGGCCGAATGGCATCCTGAGAAACTCGAACAGTCCGAAAGGTGTTATCACAGCAGTCTTAGGCACATTGGCGGGGTGTACCGGAACCTGGTGATAGCCCCGTACCAAGTCCACCTTGGAAAATACCTTCGCACCTGCCAGGTGGGCAGAGAAGTCCTGTATGTGCGGGACCGGATAGCGATCGTGCGTCGTGGCATCATTGAGGCGGCGATAGTCTCCACACGGTCGCCTGCCGCCGTCCGACTTCGGAACCATGTGGAGAGGCGAGGCCCACGGGCTGTCCGAACGACGAATTATGCCAAGGCGTTCCATGTTGGCGAATTCGGACTTAGCTGTGGCCAATCTATTAGGGTTGAGGCGTCGGGCCTTAGCATGAACCGGCGGTCTCGATGTGGTGCTCGATCCCATGCTTGGTAGAAGTGGCTGCAAATGTAGGCGTGGTCAGGCTGGGGAATTCTCCAAGAAGCCGCGTGAACACGTCGTCATCTGAGAGCGGGCTGGCGAGGCCCTCAAACGTCTCCACATCACACCCACAAGCAACAGTGGAAAACGTCAAAGCGTCCAACAGGTGGCCATTTTTGACATCCACCAGTAGACTGTGGGCCCACAAAAAGTCCGCGCCAAGAAGGGGAAAAAAAATGTCCGCAGTGACAAAGTCCCAAGTGAACCGGCGCTCTCCAAAACATACATCCATTGTCTTAGTGCCGTAGGTCCGGATCGGTGCATCGTTGGCCGCTGACAGGTGCGGGCCGTGAGTGCCCCCGGCAGCATCTTCAGTCGAGGCAGGCAACACGCTTCTGCGGGCTCCGGAGTCACAAAGGAATTTGAGTCTGGAGAGGGTGTCCATGATAAACAGCAGCCGGCACTCTGCGCCCCCACTCACAGCTGCAACTGAGTGGAGGCGTTGCCGTTTCCCGACACAACAAAGTAGCAAGGGGCGCGGCACCTCTTCGCCTTGGTTCCAAAACGTGCGTGAAAATAGCATAAGCCAGGGGCTGATCGGCCATCCACGGCAGCGCGTGCCTTATGAGGTGCAGTTGCGGTCGCCGGGACTGGAAATGCGCGTGCAGAGGCCAAGACCTCGTGTTTGTAATGCTGGGTGGCTAGGAAAAAACGGTCAGCTTCCTCCGCCAGAGCACGTGGCTCGGAGATGGTAGTGTTCGCTAGCGCTGTCTGGACATGAGGAGGCATGTGGCGCAGAAACAGTTCAATAAACAAAAAGTTCGGTTCCTCCGCGCCAAGCAGGTTCAGCATTTTTTCCATTAGCTCGGACGGCTTACTGTCCCCCAGGCCCTGGATGGCGAAAAGGCGGCGAGCCCTTTCCGGCCGTGACAGCTCGAAGGTCTTAAGGAGGTACGCTTTGAGCCCCGCGTACATATCCCGTGCCGGGGGAGGGGTGATAAAACTCACGGCTCTGGCCGCCGTGGAGCTCCCGAGCGCGGCCATGACGTGGTAGTAGCGCGTGGAATCGTCCGTAATTCCCCGGATGGCAAACTGAGCTTCAGCTTGTACAAACCACGTCGCCGCGGCCGACTCCCAAAACTCCGGTAACTTGAGACCAGCGGAGTTCGCCATGTCGCTCAATTCGATCAAATTCTCAGCCTCGGAAACGTCAACGAGGCGGATGTCGGGGTCACCAATGTAGCGAGTAGTGACGGGGGTCGGAGGCAGAGTGTTGAAGTCCGGAGCCAAAGACCGGCGATTTATTGACATCAGCTTCTCAGCGTTTAACAGCAACAACAACTCACTCTGCGCGAGGCTCACAGACCTACCAACATTTTGTTCTTTTATCCTTTCATCCTATCCAACTCCTCCTTCGTCCCAAGGTTCCGTGGGTGAATTATGTTCCAATCACAACAGCATCACTATTGAAGCTACTTCCGTGTTTACAGAGAGCTCGCAAAGTAGCACTCAGAGACGCTTCACACCCCGGATGTTGTAAACATAATGCAAAGACGTTACGCAACTTTTTTTTTGGGGGGGGGGGGGCTACCGTCAACGCCGTGCTCGTGACACGGCGCGCGCGAGCGCACACAACGAGTGACAACATGCAACAGTGGAGACAGTTAGCAGAAGCCGGTCCCGGGCCGGCGTTGGTACTGCGCGCGAGCCAAAAATAATAACTCCCATGACGATCCAATGCAAGGATTCAAACGAAACAGGTATGTCCCACAGCCAACACACCAGCTAAGCTAAAAGCACACTGCAAGTATCTCATTTCTCAGTTTGTGGCTCCCTGTCAATGTCTACAACTAGCATGAGCAGCAGATAGGACAACTGAGACGTGCCCGCGATTACGTCATCAAACTCAAAATGAACGACAGCCCAAAAAAACAAAATATAAACAGTAGTGATTCTGTGGTCATCATCGTGTCTCAGATTAAAAAAAAACAAAAAAGATGTCATACATTAACCAAAAATGAATGTGATGGCAAAAGAAAAACAAAAATTGTTAAAAACAAAAATTGTTGATTAAAAAGGGAAATTAACTTTTGGAAATATTTTTGCATATTTTAAGTGGTTAAAATGTGTTTGATAGATTTATTGTTCCATAAGGTGGCTTCATATTTCTTTTGGCTGGACGGTAGGTTTATTTCATGTCTTAAATTTATGTTTCTGAAATACTTCACAATGTGCACATATTCTGTTTAATTGTGTTGGTGTCTGTCTAAAGGTTAATTATTTATATTTAACATTAAATTATCAACCTTTTGTTTTCCTGATCCTTATTGTGAAGAGAAAAAAACAAACAAAAAAAACAATTATAACTGTCAATAACTACTAATAAATATTTAAACTGATAAATTTCTCTGCTGAAAGTAACTAAAAAAGTAACTTTTAATCTAACTTAGTTACTTTTAAAATCAAGTAATCAGTAACGCAATTTAGTTACTTTTAAAACCAAGTAATCAGTAAAGTTACTAAGTTACTTTTTCAAGGTAACTGTGGCAACACTGTATATATATATATATATATATATATATATATATATATATATATATATATATATATATATATATATATATACATATATATACGGTTGTTATTGGGTGAACTCAACTCTCTAGCCTGAACCCCACGTGATCTTGTGGTCTGTCGGGAACAGATTTCTGGACACGCAACGCACGCAGTGTGAATTGCAGTCCTTGCGGAAGCCGTACGGAAAACACACCACGTACTTTCCGCAGCCAGTGTGAATTGGGCTTTATTGTCAAGAAATTGCCCATATGAAAAAGTCCTATAAAAATTGCATATGAATCTTATCTGTTTTAACAGAATTCTATGTGGATTTTATATGTCACAAAACTCCCAAATACAAAATGCATACAATTTATGTATGTTTAAAATCATGTGTGTCAGACATGCCCAATGCAATACCAAGTCTTATATATTTTGTATAAAAAGAACCTACTTAAATTATATCACTGCTGTTCTTGTGCAAATATATATGGCATGCCATTATGCACAGTTGTGTTGAAATTAGGGCTTTCAAAGTTAAAGCATTAACTAATTAATTGATCACAAGAAATGATCGCATTAATCATGTAATAACGCAGATTAATCTCTATTAATTTTGACCGTGGATGATCATTCAGAATATTTGTTCATGGCAAACTATCGGGGTCATTTTTTTTTCCATTTTAAATTATGCAAGTAATTAACTGCTGAGAAAAAGAGAATGTGCGTGCAAGTGGTTCAAAAAATGTTGAAGACGTCCTTATTAAAATTCAAAAGAGTTAACACATGGCTGACTGGTTAGCACGTCCACCTCCCAGTTCTGAGGACTCGGGTTCGAGTCCAGGCTCCGGCCTTCCTGAGTGGAGTTTGCATGTTCTTCCCGTGCCCGCATGGGTCTTCTCCGGGTACTCTGGTCTCCTCCCACATTCCAAAGACATGCATGGCAGGTTAATTGGGTGCTCCGAATTGTCCCTAGGTGTGCTTGTGAGTGTGGATGGTTGTTCCTCTCTGCGTGCCCTGTGATTGGCTGGCAACCAGTTCAGGGTGTACCCCACCTACTGCCCCAAGCCAGCTGGGATCGGCTCCGGCACACCCCGCGACCCTTGTGAGGAGCAAGCGGTTCAGAAAATGGATGGATGGATGGATGGATGGATGGATGGATGGAAGTAAGTATCAGCTTCTGGATGACAGACATAACATCCATTGGCAAATTATCTGTTGCATCACTCAATAGTATTTAATAGTAACTAATGGGTGTGCGCCGTGCGCTAAAATTAACCAGGGGAATTATTTTGGCACATACAAAACGAGACACAAAAATTGAAACACCAGGTATTTATCAAACTTGACAATATTGCTCCGTCCCATCAATACCTTGAAATGGGCCACCAGAGATATCCTTTAAGTGGTTTTATTTCTGCAGATGGAAATTGTATATGCTGGTCAATTAATAATAGCTATTTATGTTGTTTGTCTTACAGGAGCAACATTACAAAAATGGCCTCATGTCATCCCATCACATATTGGTACTGTGATCAACTCAAAGCTCTCCGAAATCAGGGCAAAGAATAAACCTAAAAATCTGGACCCTGAAACCATCATGCTGTTTGACAACAGTCAAGAGTAAATTGTCAGGTGCTGTGCTTTGGCCATGTTAGTTCAGGTGTAGTGAAGTTTTGATGCCTGAGCCACGTTTAATTTGCCTGGGGGTCTGGGCCAATCAGGGTTCGTGGCATTCTAAATAGTGTATGTAAGAAAAAACAACTAATTGCTTGAAGTTATGCATAAGGTTTTTGTTTTGTTTATTTGTTTTTTTGGGGTGGGGGGATGGGGGGATGGGGGGGCTTAGATGAGAATGTCAGTGTTTTGGGAATATGTAATCTTTGACAGTTAGATGGAAGGACTAGTTTACCCACGCCGTTTGATGTTGTGCAAATTAAAGCGTGTGTGGGTGTGTAAATGTCTGGAATAAACATTTTGACACAATTGTGGACTGTATTCAAATTGCATATGTCCTTTGTACAATGCACATGATATACATATAAGGATAAATACATTAATCTATCATATAAATATAGTAATAGTATTAAATCCTTATATAGAATTTGTAAGCATTTAACATTACTAACTTATTAAAATCATATTTAAATTGCCTAAAATACTTACAACTAATTTACTAGATTTAGATATTAAATGTAAGTGATTTTTTATGAAAACTTTAATATGTTCTTATAAAGTTCATATATAAATTGTTTTAAATAGTTATTTGTATTATATATCAAACATTTTAAATTCCATATATAAAACATATGTAGAACTTGTAATATTCATATAAGAGTTTGAAAATCCCCTATATGATTTATGGGTTGTTTTTGGTATGAAAGGGGCCATAATTGCACAGATATTATATAAGACATACACAATCCTTATAAAGATAATTCTACTCAATTTATGAAAGGAATGTATCATGCTTGCCATATATATATCATATAGGCTTTTTTCATATGGGTGCAGTGGCGTTTTTTTGGTTGTTTTTTTTTTTTTTTACATGTTGACATTGCAAATCATTGTTGACATTTTCCATCATAAAAGTTGTCACTTGCCATTTGCATGTTCCTGCTATTTGATTGTGGAAGCAAACAGTGCAACTAGAATGTCAAGTTTTCCCACCTGCCGTCCTGAGAATGATGTTGACTTTCCCGCTTCCTCCCGAGTAGCTGAGCGAGCACGTGTACTCGCCCGCGTCGCTGTGTCGCACCTTCCTTAACAGAAGTGAGGCATTTCCTTTCACCACCGCGTCGCTGAAGATTTCCACCCTGCCGGCGTACTGCGAGTCCTGCTCGCCGTTAATCTCGGCACCGTCCTCGTAGCGGTAAACAAGTCCTGTCAACGACTCTTTCCTCCATGTGACGGACACCTCTTGGAGTGTACTTTGTTCGCTGTCTGGGAGCACAAAGCAGCTGAGCATGTGGTCTTTGCCGAGGTTAGCCACAGGAAGTCTGTTGAGGCTCTGAACCAGAGACAATCTGCCTTCACGGACAAAGACACAAGTTGCTTTCAGACAGAGATACAGCAAAAAAGCCACGTCAGAGCCGCAACAGCTTGATTTATCTACCTTTTACATGTAATTCATCGAATGGAGGAAGACAAAAACTGTTTGCAGTATAACAGGGTTAAAGGGCCTATTGAGATGTTTTTACGCAGGAAATATAAACATAAAGTCACCTTTTTTTGGCAGTGTGGAAGGGACTTGTGACTCAAAAGTGACATCAACCAGACTAAAGTTAGTGTAGGCTATTCAGCACCTTGTGTGGCTCGTAGGATTGTAATGATATCCAAACATCACGATACAATATCACGATATGAAACTCATGGTATAATTTACATGATATTGTGGGGAGGTTGACAATATTGTAAAAAAAAAAAAAAAAAAAAAAAAACTCATACGAAAAAAATACATCACAGCAATGCATATAAACCTACAATCTCTAATAACACTTAATATTAAGGCACTTATGTGCTAACACATCGGGTTCCTCCACATATTGACTCGGTTCACAAGTATTATTACATTCCCCTTCATCTGACCATTAGTGTGGATTTTAAATATAGGAGGGCCAAAACATGCCTTGTGAAACTTAAACTGCACTAAAAAACAAACAAACTAGCCACCAGAGGGTGCTAGAATTGCAAATGGAAATCAACCTGACTTTTTATTTTAAGAGATATGCTGCCTTTAATATTGTGACATGACAATATTGTGGCAGTTTTAATATCGCAATATCACGATATTGTCCTTTTCGATACATCCCTAGTGACTAAAAGGTGAATTTCATTATGTTGGGTACAAATTTAGCGAACCTTGTTCAGCTGATTTGTACAGAAACCCTCTGGTGCCATGATATGAACATTATTATTATTATTATTATTATTTTTGCTATTCTGCACCCACAGTTTATTAATCTGCTCCCAGTTTTCCTAGACTTGGCTAATCTTGAAATCTTACCTGTGAGTGTCAAGGACAAGATGAGGATGATGAGCGCTGAGAAGACAAGAATCAGCGTGATCATGCTACACAAAGAAACACACACACACACACACGCATACAATGAATTCTTACAACACATGAGAGGTTCCATTTTGTTTTAGACATAGCCATACGGGAATCCAATTTTACCAGCAGCTGTCTATTATTACAAAGTAACTCTTGAGTGGATCCATAACTGATGTAGTGAATTGGATAGTTAAAAATAACACTCTTTTGATGCTCACATGTAGAAGATGATCTGTCCCAGTGAAGCCATGGCTGCTCACACACAAACCTTTGATGGAAAACTTGTTCAAGTCAAATATCCTGAGAAAAAAAATCAAATAAATCCATGTATCCATCCATCCATGATCTTCTTGACTTGTGTAGACGGACTCACTCACACACAAGCACGCACACAGCATCTTAAAATTCAAAACCATGAGTCAATATTACCTTAAGGCGTATGCTGCTGCTCATTTGGCCTATTAAAAATGTAGAAGATTTCCACTGCCAAGAAAAGAGAAACTTCCTACCACGTTCCAAAAACGTGCATTTTAGGTTCATTGAAGAATCTATATTGTCCCAAAGTTTAAATGTGAGTGTGAATGGTTGTTTGTCTACTATGTGCTCTGTGATTGGCTGCGGACCGATCTAGGATGTATCCTGTCCTAACATTGAAAAAAAAAAATTAAAATTACAATGACATTATATGAATGGCGGATTTCCAGGCTATTCAGTGGACATGCCCCCTGTTCTGAGCTGAGGGAAATTATCAATGTTTCAACATTTGAAGTTTAAAATAGATAACACACAATAATCACTTCTATAGGTCACCAATCTATGAATTTAGTAACTTATTCAATATTTTTTTGGGGGAAAGTAGTTAATAACTATAATTATTTTTGACAAAACCCAAGATAATAGGAAACCAAACCTAACCAGATCAATTCACAATGCAAAGCAAATCCAAAAGGTCAAAAAGGCAGATCATGATAAAGGCATCATGTTGCTCCTCCAGAACCGGAAGTTTGTCAAATTGACACCAATATGCACTGTCTCATGGCCAAAGTCACGCTCTAGTCTTTATAACAAAGGTCGTCCATAGTAGATATACAACAGTCATAAGAGCGTCAGGTGGAGGCCAGTCGGTTGGAAAAAAAAAAAAAAAAGGAGGGAATTGTGTTTAATAAGATGCTTGAAATCTTTAGTTTCACATCCTGCCTGTGAAATCACATTCACAAGGGAGCCATCACATTCACTGAAATTTGTTTCACTGAGCTTATCTTAAAATGTGATTAATATATTAATAATATCAAGTGACTAATTTGTGAGGGGGTGGTGGGAGGGGTGATTCTGCTTTGAGCCGTGGAAAATTGAAACTTGACTGACCGCATGATGTTGTCATGTCATGTAATGGTGACAAGGGCACTGCTTATTTAGCCAGTGGCTGCCGCAAACAACAGAAACTTGTCTTCCTGGCCTGATCACTTCACGCTGGACCATCCGTGAAAACAAACGTCGTCAAACCTCTTTTGTACATTTGATTTTCTCAATATTGCTGAGACTCTGAAGCATCATACTGCAATATTCAGTTAGTAAGCTTATGTTGTTGTCTTTTTATTTGAATTTGGTAATTACAAATCTATCTGACCAATGAACAGCCAGAACAGGAAATCCCGGCTGACCAGCTGCTAGAATAGTACCTTGAAGCACCAGCTGGAACCTAATAGCTCTAAAAACAAGTAGCTGCAGGAGACATTGTGACACAAACAGAAAAAAACAGCAGGTTTGCAGATTAAAGAAAGTTTAATTTTTCTTCTCATCTGCTTCCGTCAGAATCTCCAACTGAGAATCTGAAAACTAGTAGGATCACCTGTTTTCTTCACGTCGTCGTCGTAAAACAAAGCCTCTCATGTTTTTGCTAAAAAGCAAATATTGACTCTGTACTGACATGCCCTACATTCCCCATATTCATATTTTAGTAAAGGAGGTACTTAGTTTTCCTCACTGGAAAATATTTATAAGCTCGTCAATACAAGTCTTGCTGTGATCAATGCTCATGGCGCCGATAATCAATTATGATGTTGACAAATTTTAACTTGATTAAAAAGGAGTGTCAATTTTCACCGTCCCCAAATCGTTATCCATAGTTTCTTGAAAAAAGAGATTTTACTATTTTTTTCCTGCGCTTTATGTGTAGCGTCCTTCTCTGGACAAATTTTGCGCTTCCTCATCCTGGAAAAAAAATGTCCCAACTTTTTAAGACATTCTCTGTCTGGGAGAGGTGCCTCGGGTACTGAAAGTTCTGTGGGTCCCAGAGTTGAACTATGAACCGCATTTTTTTTTTTTTTTAACATTAGAGTTCTTTTTAAGTCTTTTGAGATCATCAGTTTATGCGTCCTCTTTTTGTTGCTTTCAATATTGTCACAAGGACAATGTTTTTGGCTTGAGGTCGTAATGTTTTCTTTGGTAGGTGACTGCGTCTTCATGGCTTTGTTTGTCTTTTCATTTTCAGGAACCTCAAAAAGATGGTGCGGACAAGGGCGTTCACCGTCATTCTCGGAATCGAAAGTAATTGGGTGAACTTTGCACGTTTGACGTCCTGATAACATGTCTGTAAAGCCTGCCAGGTTGTCTGCGTGTTCATGAGCATTGTCCAGACCTGTCATGGGTTTTTCAGGATGTTCTTCTAAAACAGATGACAGTTTCATACGTTGCTCTCCTTGCAGGTTCCTGACTTTTGACGCCTCATCCTCTCTTCCGGCATCAAGTAACATGACTATCAAAGCGTCAAATATAGAGTCGGGGCATGTTTGTAGCCCAGTGGAGAAGTACTCAGCAAGAATGTCTGTGGTGGTTCGTTGGCGGCAACTTTTTTGTCCCACAGGTGAAGCCCCTTCTTGTTCTCCAAGAGTTCTATGAGTTTTACATTGTGAAATGTATTCTGGTGTTGATGCGTTGTCTACTTTCATGAAATCAAAGTGTTCACCTACTTCATTCACTAGGGCCTGAAATATGGCGCTAGAATACGTTTTCATCCCATCATCGAGGAACATTTTCAGAATTTGCGGCGGAGACCTTGTAATATCGCTCAATGGCTTTGATGGCTCTTCCATTTGGTGTTCGACAACGCTTTCATCGCCCACGTGCATCTCTTGAGAAGTGGGGCTTCCAGTAGCTGCAGTGATTAGTCCTTGGGTGCAGCTGGGTGATGAAGAAGATGTGTTTTGGGACAGTTCTTGTACTAAAAGCGCATCGTCATGTGGGCTTGTTTTAATTAAGTATTCTTCAGTGAACTCCTCACAAGTGATGGTTGGTGATGGGCTCAATTTGGATACCATATCTTCATCAGGTGTGATGTTGACTTGATGAGCAGAGGCCTCGCAGTTGGAGGCAGCCTGGATGTCAGCATCCAAGGATGGCGATGAGGCTTGAGAGGGACTTTTAGGTTCTAAGGGTTCTGGAGTTGAATACTTGAGCTCATCTTCAGGAAGTGTGGTCAAGTCTTTACTCTGTTCCCCATGCAGAGATGATCCTGAGGAGGATTTTGACGACATCCTTTCTTTTAGAATGACATCACCATCATCATCATCTACCGGACCCAATTCTTGACAAGGAGAGCAGGAGTCTGGTTTATCTGCATCCTGGAAATCATCACTTCCATAGCTTCCACTTCCATAGCCTGCGGAGTCACGTGTCTCCTCTCGTGGTGATAAGCTCAAGGATTTTGACAGCACATTCTCAGACTCCAGTTCAGCATCACCCTCTACAAAATCTATCTGGGGTGGAGTATCACCACTTTTCTGCTCTTCTAGTCTGGAGGGGCTCAATGATTTTGTTGATTTTTCATCATCCAAGTCACTATCAACCTCCTCAAGAGCTATCTGCCGATTCAAATCCATGGGTGGAGAACCATCCCCTTTCTGCTCCTCTACAAGCAATGGACTCAGTGACTTCAATTGCTTCTCTTCATCCACTTCACTATCAAGATGATCTTGATCAGAGATATGAGGTGCTGTTATATTATCATAATGTTCCTCTCTTGGAGATACACTTAAGGATTTTAATGGTTTCTCTTCATCCACAACTCTGTCAACTTCAAGAGGTTCAAATTCATGACAAGTCGAGGTAGAGGGTGGTGTAGCATCACTATACTGCTCGCCGCTATATGTTGGACTCAAGGATTTTGAGGGTTTCTCTTCATCCATATCACTGTCAACATCCAGAGGATCCTGACCAGTCAAGGTAGAGGGTGGTGTTGCATCATCATACTGCTCATCTATTGGTGAGAGACCCAAGTATTTTGATTGTATCTCTTCATCCACATCACTATCATCTGCTACACGACAAGCAGAGGTTGGGGGTGATGTTTTCTCCACATACTGCTCCTCTTTTGGTGAGGTACTCAAGGATTTTGATCGTTCCTCTTCGACCACATCGAAGTCAACATCGAGAGGCTCAAACCCCTCAGCAGCAAATTTAGAGGGCGATGTTGCATCCCCGTGCTGCTCCTCTATTGGTGACGGACTCAAAGATTTTAAGAATGTCTCTTCATCCACATCACTATAAACCTCCACAGCCTCCTGATAAGCAGAAATTGGGGGTGGTGTTGTCTCCTTATAGAACTCCTCTCGCGGTGATGGACTCAAGGATTTTGAAGGCTTCTTCTCAATGAAATCATGATCAACATCCACAGAATCGGACTCCTGAAAGTTGTTCAAGGTTAGTGCCACTCCCCTGTATTGCTCCTCTGCCACCTTTTCTTCTGGTGTGACATCCTTATCGTGATGTAATTCTTGATTGATGGGTGTCCAGGGTGGTTTTATATCACCTGAGCTGTCACTGGAACATATGGAGGTAGGGCTGCTTCCTTTTCCTGAGGTTTCTGGGATCAAAACCAGGTCAGTGGGGACAGAAGTCTGTTCTCCACTGTGGTCCTCTTGGGGTGATTTGGACGACACACCGGCTGGTGGTTCCTCATCACTATCCCCAGCATATAACTTCTGAGAAGTTGAGGCCGGTGACACATCGGTGGGCGACTCATCTTCGGGTGATTTTGTGGCGTTAACATATTCAAGAATGCCCTGAAAGATATTTGTGGAGGCAACCTTGATTACAGCTTGGAGTCCATCATGCATGCATATTGCCTCAGCGAAGGCGGCTACATCTTGATCACCTGTCCACATGTTCTCATCATATGAAAAAGTTGTAATGTTATTGTCCACTTTTTCATCTGATGTGCCACAATCATCCTCAACATGAGCTGACTCTTGGTTTTTGAATGTGCCTGCTTTAGGACAACTTCCGGAGTTTGAGGCTTCACTACGCAAGGAGTCATCTTTAGCATCTGAAGACTCACTGTCATTATTGTTTTGGCCATACACAGACCCAGATAAATGTATGTTTGAATTTTCATTACTTTTTGCTGAGCTGTTGTCTGGCTCCATCTCCTTGTGTGTTATCCTGCCTTATAATGGTCATTCTTTCTATACTCATGGCAACAGATTTTATTGACACAGAAATGACAATTTTGTGTGTGGATGGTGGTTTGTAAACATAAGCCTTCATGACTGGGTGTGAGCTTTTAAAACTCAAAACACAGCCTTCAATGAATACACATGCTGCCTTCATTGACCACACATCAGCCTTTATGACTTAACTTGTTCAACCTTCGATGACCTCATCAGGATTACATCATAGGACTGTCAGGCTGGCTGTCACATGACTGATAGTTGGTTAACACATCCAACTACAATAATAGGCTCATTGGTGTTATTGTACACAGTAAATTCTGTAGAGTAAATTTTAAGGACGCAACAGTTCTCGGTCTTATACTAAACTGTTCGGTCCGCCCTGCATGGGACAATACGCCCTTGTGGACCGCGTGTTTTCGGTTCTGCAACAAATTTTGTATTGACGCTTTACACGCCACTGTGTGAGTGCGTGCCTGTCCAGTGCCCCAGTTTGAAGAAGTGGTGTGGAATAATTTCTGCTTCATTATCGAATACAACGACATGGGACATGCCCGGAACACCTCTCCAAGGAGGCGTCCAGGAGGCATCCGAACCAGGTGCCCGAGCCACCTCAACTGGTAATTCTCAATACAGAGGAGCAGCGGCTTGACACTGAGTCTCTCACGGTTGGGAAAGCCCGGACACTCTGCGGAGGAAACTAATTTGGGCCGCTTGGATCCGGGATCTTGTTCTTTCGGTCAGAATAAAGAATCCGCATCACTGCAGACGCTACACCGATCCGCCTGTCGATCTCGCGCTCCATCCAGCCCTCACTCGTGAACAAGATACTTGAACTCCTCCACTTGGGGAAGGATCTCATCCCCGACCCGGAGAAGGCACTCCACGCTTTAGAGGTGCTGATTTTCATCCCAGCCACGAATTCCTCCAGCGAGAGTTGTAGATGACGGCTTGAAGAAGCAAACAACACCACATCATGATCTGCAAAAATCAGAGATGTAGGAAGTTCTGTCAATAAAAGTTATGAATAGAATCGGTGATAAAGGGCAACCTTGCTGGAGTCCAACCCTCAATGGAAACAAATTTGACTTGCTGTCGGCTAGGGGTCGGTGATATGGCCCAAAAATTATATCACGATATTTCAAAGAAATTTGCGGTGACGATATTTTTGACGATATTGGTAATAATTACTGAACAATAGATTTGTGATTTGTACTTCGGAATAATAGCACTTTTATTGCAGCAAAAAATTTTAAGCCACCTTTTTTCCACAATTGAAATGGAAACAAAGTGCAAATATAGCAACTGTAATAGAATAAAATGGAAATAAAAAAAGGCAAGGTAGTGTTTACCCTGCAAATTGCAACATAACTGCTTAAAGCACATTTACTTAGCAAATCCAATGAAAGCACATACCTTCAGAAGTCAGTGGCAAATTGCATGAGTCAAAAAAGTCCACTCTTTTCTCCTGTGTGGTTGATCTTCGATCGCCAATGATACGGTAGCAGCCAGTTGGTGGCGTCATGATTTGTACATCGCAGGCAAGTGTATTGGTAATGGTTTTCCCTCTGCGATTCTTTTGGCAGTGTTTATTTTTTGCCACAACTGGCAACCCTCCTATGAGCGTTATTTTGCCGTGAATGTCTCTGATTGGTCAATCAGAGGAGTGATAAAAGACCCTGATTGCTTGTAGACATTACTACTAGCGGGTATAAAAAAAAAACACAAATGTGCATGTTTCTGCCACTGTGCGACACACTTAGCGGTCGGTTAGTATCACAAACTCATGTGAACTAGATGGCGAATTAACGGTCACGGTAAAATAAACACCGCGGGTTGTTTGTCTTGGCCAAACAATACGCGACCGCTTCAGTATTAACCAACCACCGTCTGTTTTATTATTATTTATTTATTTATTTTTTCATAAGGAGTGCGTCTAATCAAGAGTGCTCCAGTAATTAATGAACTGAAGCTGATTTCTATGTCATCCTCGCATTTCTTTAGCCTCCGCATACGGCAGCAGTTTTCCTGCACAATTTGAAAACGCTTGGTTTTTGTTGTGTGTATTTATTTGTTTTTTTTCAGTATTATATCTGACCTCTTGCAGCAAAACAGCCTCCACACGACGAAGCTCACTCCCATTTTGCCGAAGACGCGACAGAACTGGCTGCAACTCTTCCAGCCTCACACGCTCCTACATTGTTTTTTATGCAGCAGCGAAAAACACGTGTACGTCCAAATTGACACGAAGACGTATAATGTTACACATTACGTCATCACCTCAATTTCGCGATATTTCAAATTCTTATCACCCAAAAAAATACATCGGTAATATCGTAGACGATATGATATGGAACACCCCTACTTCCGGCAATGCAGACCAAACTCTGACACCGGTCGTACAGGGACCGAATAGACCGTATCAGGGAGCTCGGTACCTCGTACTCCCGACGCACACCCCACAGGACTCCCCGAGGGACACGGTCGAACGCCTTTGCCAAATCCACAAAGACCATGTGGACTGGTTGGGCAAACTTGCAGGATCCTGCAGAGGGTGTAGAGCTGGTCCACTGATCCACGGCCGGGATGAAAACCACACTGCTTCTTCTGAATCTGAGATCCGACTTCCCAACGGAAGTCCACCTGTGGGAGGGGCCAAAGGGTTTGGGTGCACAGTGAGCTGGGTGGCAGCCAAAGGCTGGGGCCTTGGCGGTCGGATCCCCAGCTACGGAAGCTAACTCTTGTCCAATGTCAATACTCAAAATTAAAGTTTACCGACCTGTCATGCTACACGACGATTCCAGCTGACTCGAGCGAAAAACTAACACACAGCAGGAGCTGCTTGGCTCGGAGTAGATTGACTGTCTCCCAACGGAAGGTCGTGAGTTTGTTCCTCAGCGGCTTGAGTGACTTTTATTTATTTTTTCCCAATTCTTGTTTTACTCTCGTCCAAATGTAAATATTACTCTAAAACTGAGTCTATTTGGTCCCACACTAAATAGTCAAATTTACTCTACAGATTACTGTTTAGCCAAATTATTTCAAATATACAGGCGTTTTCTCCCAACAAATACATGAATAAATAACAATTACATAAGTTTGACGAATAAACGGTTCGGAAAATGGATGGATGGATGGATGGATAAATTCAACTTCCTTAATACTAACATTTCAGCAAATGGGAATAAAATTTTAAGGACTGCTTCTTACTCACTCACTGGAATCATCATTGGTACATCCTCTGCACAAATATGAGTGATTTCATATTTGATATACTACTTATGATTTAGTGCTGTGAAGTGTCCAAATATGAAAAAATCTCAGATGATGCACTGCAAACAACAACCACATTAAATTTATAACATGCTTTACAGCTGTATGTCTTACTAAACATGGTATTTTTACATTATTAACTCAAGACATTGCTGATTCTAAGTAGGTTCCTGTGGCCTGCTTTATTATCATGCGGTATGTTCAATTATATGCCATGTTAGTTACTGCTCTGCTGCCCTAGGGATGGCAGTGAACCACACAGTTTGTTACAGCTGCCCAACAATAACAGGACTAATGGACTGTTACATCAGCATTTTGGCGGTTAAACATGCAAAAAATTGCTTGGACAGGCCAGCAAAAAAACATCCATCCATCCATCCATCCATCCATCTCTACCGCTTATCCGAGGTCGGGTCGAGGGAAACCCAGACTTCCCTCTTCCCAGCCACTTAATTCACTACAGCTCCACCGGCGGGATCCCAACGCGTTCCCAGGCCATCCGAGAGACAGTCTCTCCAGCGTGTCCTGGGTCGTCCCCGGAGCCTCCCACTGGTGGGACATGCCCGGAACACCTCTCCAGGCAAGCGTCCAGGAGGCATCTTGCTGTTTGTTCACATTGCATTGGCATTTTAGAGATTTTAAATTCTCAATAATGAGAATAATAACAATAATAATAATAATAATAATAATAATAATAATAATAATAATAATAGGTATTATTATTATTATTATTAATGAAACAGGTGAGAGAAAATTTATTCCTATTATTTTTGGCACTCCTGTGACTCTAATCGAGTCATAGGAGTGCCAAAATTAATAGGAAATACAAAGACAATCAATAAAACAGACCATTTACAAAAGCATTCAGATAAAGACAATAATAAAAGAGAACATTAACAAATGCTTTCCTCATTTGGCTTTTGCTTATTTCGTTTTGTTATTGCATGGACTTGAATGCCTCATCTCGGAAAAACATGCCTCGCCCATTTGTTTACATGACAACTGCATTTTGGAAACTGGGCATTCAAACCTCTTAGTTAAAATGATAAAATTACAGTAAATGTGTTGCCAAATAAAAATGCTGCCTAAACAATAAAAACTTAAAAAAAATAAATAAATAAAAAAAAACTTGTTCATTTTGAATGACTTTGGTATTTTGGAGACTAAAAATGCTAAAATATTACAGGTGGTGGTTCTTTTTCATAATGTGGAATACCGTAGCGATCCTCATGTACAAAAATTTAAGTGCTTTCATAACACAGGACACGGCCAACTCAGAAAATGACGCAGACAAAATAATCCAGATGTATGAATCTGAGTGTACGCATGAATCCTATTCTTTCATATTCCTTTCATACATCTAAATATTGCGGAAATGTTGGAGCACCAGAGCCCTCGCTCTTCAAGCTTCTGTAGAAATATGTAAATTACAGTAGTTATACCAAACTTTTTGCAAACGCAAAGTTCAACTTGAATAGACAGCGAGAAGGCTTATTGCAGACACTGAAGACGGTTTGATATAACCAATAAGGTCTTCAAATGAAAGACAATGACATATTTTTTTTAAATGCAATTTAGTATGACCTTTATTTATAATTATAGGCCTTCCCATATTTGTTTCACGTCTTTATATGCCGCGTTTGTCACGCCGTGTTATGTCAATGATACGACTCTCATGGCAATTAAAGCATTTCGGCACACAAAACAAATATCACAGGGGTAAGAATTTCCCCCCATAATCAAGTTACATCCTGATACACAACCCCCCCCCAAAAAAACACACACACATCACTACACTCATTGGTTCCGAATAATTTGGGAGACTTTTAAAAACGCACCCTGCGAGCGGGGCGTCGCCATTCCCCTCCAGGGCTCACCCACCATGAGTATCACTCCTCACCTCATCGCTTCATTTCTGATGCTCCTCGTTCTCCTTCCTCTCATCAACGCAGATGCTGGCAGCCCACCTGCCTGCAGAGTCATATGGTGATTGATTATTTTCTAACCAAACATGCGCATCAGCTTCAGACATCTTTTCTTCTCATTTGGACAGGATTTTCAAGCTGACCTGTGCTGAGCCCGTGGAAGCTCTGAAGGCGCAGGTGAAGGCCTGGAGCACCATGTCCTGCAAGGACAGCCAGGAAGAGTGCATGTATGAGGTAAAAATAGCCACTAGTAATATCTAGCACTGTATATCTTGAAGCAGTGCACATTTGGAGTTAGAATCTAGATCAGATTTTTTATTTATTTTTTAAATCGAGAAAATAACTTCAATTACTTAATTAAAGTTTGATGCAATTAGTATCCCCTTTCCAGTGTAGTATCTAAATGTGTACGTTTGTCTTTTAACCAAAAGCACTTTCTTTGGGGTGAGCTGAGCAAAGTGTTGCTTTAGAGTGGATATAATTGAATGCTATATTGGGTGAATAAAAACCAACCAACCAACCAACCAACTTAACTAACTAACTAACTAACTAAATTAAAATCTTAACACGAATTCAGCGAGTTACCTTCCCTCCGAGAATCTGACTTCCTCTGTCCTCAGATGTCCAACCAGTATGATTGAAATATTGCACTGTACCACCATCTACAGGATTTAAAGTGCAACAGCACTCACTGCCACGCCATGCATTTTAAACTTTTGATTTCAGAGACGGTCATGTTTAGGATTGCGTGGCGTTGGTCTGCCGAATGAATAAAAACATACATGTTAAATTAAATATATATGTTAAATGTACCTTTTCATGTGTGTATAGTGGTTGGTTAAATACCATGTTGTTATTTATTTATTTATTTATTTATTATTATTATTTTTTTTTTAATCAGTTGGTGAAGGACTCCGCCACATACCTTCAAATCAAGCACACGTCTCCTAGCACCCACTCGACCAGCGAGCTCATTTTTGAGTTCAACCCCCCGTCAGCGCCTAACTTCTGCCGTGTGAAGGTGAGTGGCAGTAGCACTACTTTCTTTCGACCACCTTTAAAATTTCCACGTGTGTGTTAGATCAGTGGTTGTCCAACATTTTACACCAAGCACTTCACGGAGCGCCAAGTGTTATTTATTTGGGTGGTCAGTGGTCACCCAAATAAATAATACTCGGATCCCCAAGTACCACCATCATAACTAACATTTAAACAGAATAGCAGAGTAGGCATAACCGACAAGCAAGTGTTCAGAACTGAGATTATTCTTATGAAATATATTTAATATTGTAAGGGATGTACAATAACAAACTAACATTAACATTACATTCACATATTGGTTCTTAAAACTTTTTAAAAAGACTATAAAATATCTGTACTAAAATAATGATGTAATTAAAATATATAGCATATAACTTAATAATAACAAATAGGGTAGAGTGGGGGTGACGCCCCCTTGTGTCGGATGCGCACGTCCGTAATTCCCTTCTTGATCACTAGATGGAGCCAACTTTAATCACTCTGGACCAAAGTAACCTTTTTAAACTGTTTAGCACTGAAATAATTTTACTGGTTGACGGGAATCTAATTAAATGATTTTGAGGTAAGTTATAATTAATTAATTAATTAGATGGATACACAAACTTGTTTTACAAAGTAAATATTAACATGAGTATCTTGTGGAGAGTGATAGATAAGTTTGAAAAAAAAAAACCGTTGTTTTTTTTTTTTTTTTCTTATATAGGACACTGTAAAATATGAGTTTATGGAGAAAATGCCCCCTACCCAAATCTTTAACCAGTGAGTGGGGTGGGGGTCTCGCATCAAGGGGTGTAAGATGCCCCATACAAGATTTTACATGTTGTTTTATAAGAACACGGTTGTCATAGTCTTGTGTGATTTAATTAACCTCTAATGTGTGTGTGTTTTTAAGGTGTTCAATGTTCATGTTATTTTGATATTTAAATTAAATATATTTTCAAACAAAATAGACTTATATTTTAAAGAGGCTTCTTTTACCCATTCTACCCCGAATGAATGAATGAATGAATGAAAACAGGCTGTATGCATAGCTACATAACAATATTGACGGTATCCAAAACTTTCTGAAACAAAAACACACAAACACACACGGGAAGAACAATACAATGAAGAATAAAACCACATTTAAAATAATTGAGTTCTGGTTTCTCATTGGCTTTTTGCTGTTTGCTATTCCTATGTGGGTGCTTCAAAGCTATCCATAGCCACTGTTCACAACTGCATGGCTCCGGTATGGTCGTTATTGGGTTTCGTGCATCACACTTTAAATATGAAATGTTTTATTTGCACAATATTAATATTCAATGATTATTTTGCATACACTAGGGAAGCCCCGTATGTTTGAGAATCACTGTTAGATGATTCCCAAATTAAAGTGTCCTTCTGTCACAGGCCACTTCTACCACAAAGTCCTCCAATTCCACCAGCAACAACTACTGCCTCACTTACAACCTCATGGCTGGTGAGTAATGTACAGACAAATATTTGGCACAGGTCTCTTAATTCATGAATTAATCATGCAAAGGGAACACTAGATCACTAATTTGTGTTCATCTTAACAAGAAATGTTGGACAATTGATGCTTCCAACTTGACAGTAACAATTTGTGAAAATTTCTTCTCGGATTAAGTTGGTGTGAAAGAACAAGAACACTGAACGCCTTTTGGGATGAAATAGAGCACACATTGGAGCAGGACAGCACACTCCGACATCCAAATATTCATTAGGGCCCGAGCAGCGACCGCTGCGAGGTCCCTATTGTTCCTGAAGGAATTCTTATTATTATTCTTCTTCTTCTTCTTCTTTTTCTTTGTTATTATTCTTTTCCGCAAACAACCACATTTTTGAGGCACTAAACATGAACGAAAACTCACCAAACTTTACACGCAGATCGGGCCTGGCGAAAAATTTGATATTTTAAAGTCGCCATACATGATAACAGAAAAATGGCTCTGTAGCGCCACCTACATAGGTTTAACGGATCCCTGTCCCGCTACGATTATCCTATGGCTACGAAAATTGTGTGGCACCTGTAGCACATCCAGATGAACAAAAACCTCTTTGATATGTGTACCCTAAAATAGACAGGAAGTGAGGTATGAGTATTTGAATGTCCAATTTTGGCCCATTTTTGCACATTTACAGGGGTCATACTTTTGCCCGCTTCTCCTACACGGTTAACCCGATTGACTTCAAACTTGGGCTGTACCATCTCAACACCTGGGACAACATCATGGTAAAAAATCAAAAGTTTTTGACATACTATATGACGGTGGCGGGGCATCAAATTTACAGTTTCAAAATTCTTACTTAACAAAGCATTGCCGGTGGTACGTTTAATTGAGAGCCATGAAAATTGGTACACATATGTAACAGACTATGATCTACAAAAAAGCCTGTTGGTGCCATATGCTAAACCTAACAGGAAGTCCGCCAGAAGCGAGGCATCAAATTTTGTGTTTCAAAATTCTTATTTAAAAAACTCCTCTTTAACGAAGCATTCCCGGTTGTACGTTTCACCTAGCGCTATGATAATTTAGAGGCATACATAAGAGCCCACGATGTACAAAAAAGTCTCTTGGAACTATCTGCTAAACCAAACAGGAAGTCCGCCATTTTGATTTACGTTGGGATTTGTAGCCATTTTTTGTGGCCTTTTTTAGGGGTCATATTTTAACGAACTCCTCCTACAAAATTTATCCGACTGTCTTCAAACTTGGTGTGCTTCATCTTAAGATGTTTAAGATACAAAGTTATCGAAAGTTATTTATTTTGTCGCACACCGTTTCATGGCGATGCATTGTTTGCCAAGTAAAATGCTGCTTTTTTTTTTTTGGTCTAAACATGTGCAAAAACTCATGAAACTTTACACACACATCAGGCTTGTCATAAGCATGAATATTTTAGAGATTTCTTATTAAATTTGCAATAAATGCTTCAATAGCGCCCTCTAGACATTTTTATGAAGTCTTTCCGATTATATGATTCAGCTAGATGTGTGAATATTGGCAGGCATGCCTAATATATTCAAAAAGTATTCTATATAGCCATGTGCCAATCCATTTTGATTTTATTTTGTTAATTGTGCATCATTTTTGGCCTTTCCATGAAACTTTACAAACACAAAGCATGGCAAAAACGTTTAAAATTTAGATGGTTTCCTATTTGACAGTACCCCAACATGCCAGTACCCCGACGTGCAAATACCCCAACGTGGCCCGGGTTGCGAGGGCCCTTTATAGCTGCTCGCAGCTCTAGTATTCATTTTGAATTTGATGCGTGCAACATGTTCCAAAACAGCTGGTGAACAAGTTAATAGGGATGTAACGATAAGGGCAACATCGTGATATCGTGATATTAAAACTGCCACAATATCGTCGTCGTCGTCATGTTCACAATATCTAAAGGGAACACATCTGTTAAAAAAAAAAAGAGGTTGATTTCCATTTCTGCATTTCTAGCACCCTCTGGTGGCTAGTTTATTAGTGCAATTTAATTTCCATTAGGGATGTTTTGGCCTTCTATATTTAAAATCTGTGCTAATTGTCAGATGAAGGGGAAATTAATATGCCTGTGAAGCAAATCAATATGTGGAGGAACTCAATGTGTGCGTGCATTAACAAGTAAGTGTATATTGTTAATAGAGATGGTAGATGGTTTATATGCATTGCTGTTATGTACAAAAGCACAATATTGTGCTTTTTTTTTTAGTATGAGCTCATTTTTTTACAATATTGTGACCTTTATTAAATTTCGCCAAACTCCCTACAATATTGTGATAATTATCGTATCGTGATGTTTGGATATCGTTACATCCCTACAGGTTAACTGGAAACAGGTGAGTGTCATGATTGGATGTACAAGGGAGCATGCCCAAAAGAATCAGTAGTTCACCACTTTATGAGCAACTGTGTGAGCAAATAGTCCAGCATTTAACTCATTCACTCCCAGCCATTTTCACAGAAGCAATCCCGTTCGCTCCCGGCCGTTTTACTGGATTTTGACTGATTTTGCAAGGCCCACAGAATATTGTGTTCTATTGCTGTAAAAGCATGGAACCTATCAAAAGAAAGATTAAAGTCTCTTCTTTCATCAGGAAAAAAAAGTATGTTTCTATGTTTTCCAGCAATTAGCATTAGAAGAGAGCTAAGTTTAATCAGTTTTCACAAATCTATTTAAAATTGTAAATAATTGAGCTTTTTTTTCTACATGGCCCTGTTTGATCTACTTTGCTCTGCTGCCACCTGCTGGGCGTTTGTGTAATAACTACCATTTCTGCAACTGTTCTTTGCAGTTGAGAGGCTGCATCAAAGCCTTCTGTATGCTATAGCATTAAAAAACAAACAAAAAAAACCGTATAAATTCGTCTTTGGGACACTTAAAACATAAAAAACAAAACAAAAAAAAACAACAAAAAAACGTATTTACACATTATTGGGAGCAAATGAGTTAAAAAATAAAATTTCTCAACATGCAATTGAAATGAATTCACTTATTGTCCATAATTTCATCAAATGATTGAGAGAATCTGGAGAAATCACTACATGTAAGAGTAAAGGCTGAAACCAACAATAAATGTCCCTTGCGTTTGATCCCTTAGATAGCATTGCATTAAAAATCGGCATCATTGTGTAGCTTATCTGAGTTATACTGACACAAAGCAGAAAAGTGAACTGTGGTCTGATGAGCCCACATTTGAAACTACTTTTGGAAACATGGACGTTGTGTATCCAGATTGTTGATCAGCATATGTGAATGCACAATTAATGCACTTTAATGTATCTCAAAGTTTTGGAGCAACATACGCTTCCATCCAAGGTTAAAGTTTTTTTTTTTACACAGATGTCCTTGCTTATTTCATTATTTGGTTTTATAGTAAAAGAGTATGAGTGCTAGAATGACCTGCCAGCAGTCAAAACAAAGAACCCCAATAAAGTTGATCAGTTTGTACGTTGTTTTCCTGTCTTTAAAAATTTGAAAAGGAATCGCAAATCGTTGTATTCTGTTTTTATCTATAGTTTTACGCAATGTCCCAACTTGATCGGAATTGGTGTTTGTACGAGTAAATTGATTGAAACTCCTCAGTCAAGGTCTTGTAAACTCTCCCAAAACAGGGAGTGGGCTGACTAAAGCGCAGGGCGTGAGGGAGATCTGCAACGAGAACATGTGTCCTGCTAAGAAGACGGCCACGTGTGCTAAAGACGGATGGATGTGGACATATTGAGATGGCCTTCTTATTGGTGTCCAACCAGCTTGTTGTAAAGTAGCTTTAAAACCATTGAATACAAATTGATATTGTGAGGTTGTGTCATTTAGCACAATAAGTTAATTTCTGTCTATACCCAATACTGCATGTACTTATATGTTGTGTGCATACAGTGTGGGAGTGTGGATGTTTTGTAGCTATAAGAGCTTACATCGCTCTTGGATCGGCTTTACAACAGTTTGCCATGTACAGTATGCCATCACAAATGTTGGTTTTGCTAAGCAAACATTTTCATAGGCCAATATAGTTTTGTGTGTGTGTGTGTGTGTGTGTGTTGGGGGGGGCGTGTGTGTGTTTGACTTTACTTAAAAGTCTACGCCCATTTTATTATTATTATTACTATTATTATATTATATTTACGATATGCACTAATCTAACATAGCCTTCTGATTAATATTGTGTTTATGGAATATGAGTTCAGCAGCAAAATACACCCATTGTTATCCATCTCAGGGAGCGGCCATTTTGCCACTTGCTGTCGACTGAATATGACATCACGCCGTGCTCACAGAATGACTAATCATGGCTCAGCTTCAGAAAACAGGTGAGCCATGACTGTGATGTCATTTTAAGTCGACAACAAGTCACAAAATGGCTGCCCTGAGATGAACGTTTATGCCACTTTCTGCTCCATGTCATTGTCAGTTTAGTACAGATTAGTCTTGTTTGGACTCTGAATGTGGGAGATGTGAGTCTACTGTGGCTACTCTTGTGCGATACAAGGACATTGCCCACCCAAAAATCCTGAAAAATCCCTGACTGTTTACTGTATCACCTGGCATATAACAATATACTGTATTTTTTTTTCATGTGAAACAAATAAAAGGTGTTGCACGGTGGTGGATGGGTTAGCACGTCCACCTCCCAGTTCTGAGGACTCCGGTTTGAGTCCAGGCTCAGGCCTTCCTGGGTGGAGTTTGCATGTTCTCCCCGTGCCTGCGTGGGTCTTCTCCGGGTACTCCAGTCTCCTCCCACATTCCAAAAGACATGCATGGCAGGTTAATTGGGCGCTCAGAATTGTCTCTAGGTGTGCTTGTGAGTGTGGATGGTTGTTCGTCTCTGTGTGCCCTGCGATTGCCTGGCAACCAGTCCAGGGTGTCCCCCGCCTACTGCCCAGAGCCAGCTGAGATAGGCGCCAGCACCCCCCGCGACCCTTGTGACGAATAAGCGGTCAAGAAAATGGATGGACAAAATAAAAGGTAAAGAATGTCAAAGCCCTTGCGTCCTTCTATTTTTCTGTATTCAGTCTTACTGATTCAACATATTGTTTTAATTTTTTTTTTTTTTAATGTGCGTATGTGCGCATTTTTGTGCATGTGCGTGCGTATGAATTAGTGTGAATTTTGCTCATTAGTTCACCTGAAACCTAATAAAAATCCCAATTACCCTTCACCTTAACCGGATACACTCCAGAGTCGTGAAGTTCAGAAAGTCAGGAGACCAGAATGTCATGTCTGGGGTCACGGCAGGGTTAAGTTTAAGTTCATGACCTGTTGGGTTCACGACCGTGAGGTCAAGTGTCTGTTATGTACTGATGTAACCATTATCTGGTTTCAACTGGAAAAACGCTAAGTGATGTTGCAACTGGTTTTATGCTATGTGATGTCATGAGCTTTGTGATGTCAATCTTTAATCCTCTACTTGGTCACAACCAATCAGATTGATTCACTGTCTGTAGTAGCATTCGGAGAAGTGTTTTGTTTGCCGGATTACTTCTGTTACCACTGTCCTCTGTGCAATTCTCTTTGTTTCTCGTCTAGTCAAGTTTGTGCCACGCCTCTCGATGTGAATAAATAGTTAAAATCTTATTTGTGTCTGTGCTTTGGGATCCAACCTCCAGCACATGACAGAAGAAAGATTAAGGGAAAGAAAGATGAATCAAAGTGAAATCCAGCACCAACTCAGCCATTCAGTAACATAACAAAATATGGACAATCTGTAACAGTTGGCAAATATGACAAAAGGATTTCGCTTAGACAGTGATAATATACAGAATGTGAATATTTTCAATTGTAATCCACTTGTCTCAAGCAGGCACAACTTCTGAAACAATGACAGAGAAAAGACGTGTCTTTTTTCTGATTTTATTGCCTTTGCAGTAAAAAAAAGAAAAGAAAAAAAGAGAAAATCAATGTATAAAATCAGTATATCAGCACAATCCTCAAATGAGGTCCCAATAATTATGGTTAATCTGCAATTTTTCTGCTTCTAAGTTTACAATCAATTTTTTATTTTTTTTTCCCAAGTTATTGATCCATTAAAAATCATTACATTCTCATAATATTTTATTCAATATAGGGAGGAGGAAATTACAGGAAGACAAAATCTCACATCCAACCAGCCCCCCCAAAAAGGATGTTAGATGAAATCATATGGCGTATTAGTGAAATATTTGGTGAATAAATATGCTCTGATTAATTGTCTTTGATTCTATGTATCATTTTAGAGTAAACCTCAACCGGGAGTGACAAACACCTTGAAGCAAGCACACTGAACATCTTACTTGGAGAACAGCGAGACTGAGATCATAACAAGTGCTTAATATCTTAAAAAGTGTCAAAGTAATAATCAGTGGACAACCACAGGGGCAAGGGTGGTCCACAAGTTCCTCCTCAGCTTCAGGCCGGCGAGAGGCGAGAAGGCGGGGAGGCGGTCATATCCCAGCAGTTGGCGGGTGGCCGACTCCCACGTGAAACCAAACTCCAGGCGGCTGCAGATGCACGGGTACTGCCGGTCTGCCAAACGCACCCAATCAACCGCCAGCTTCACATTCAGCCAGCGCGCCGGCCTGTTTTGCGCCAAACGGCCACAAAAAAAAAGAAAAAAGTATGGTTGTAAGACATACTACACGTCACACCGCTATTAAATGACATTTCAAATTGATGTTACATAATTGGGCTGAGAGGTTCTAGCAAACGTCTCGCCTGTTGACAGAAATCTAGAATGGGAATAGCAAGCCATCTACTCAATTTGCGATGATCACAGTTTGAGTTTCACCTGACGGCAACATCTTCCAGGCAGAAGAGCGTCCGCAACAATGCGCCTTCTGGAAGCTTCTCCAACCGCATCAGCTGCAGGACCAGAAGAGTCGCCAGGAGTCTCAGAATGTCAGCACGGGCTTTTACGCCTATATCAAAACACAAACCAAACAAAACAAAAAACAAAAAAACGAGGTGACTACAAAGGATGAAATATAATTCCCCGCCTCCTCCACAACAAAAAAACAAAACAAAACAAAACATGTTGGGAATTAATTATTTTATTAGTATTTTAAAATTTTAATTATTATAAATTTTTACAAATTCCCAAATTCTTCAAGAAACGATTAACATTCAGAAAAGGAAGGAAAAAATACAATAAAAACTGTAAAGTACAAATAAAATAATCAGAAAAAATATTGGGGAAGTAGTTTTAAGTTGTATTATCACCTATCACCAGTAGATGGCAGACATGTCTTCATTACACATACACTGGGTCTTATCCTGCCCTATATTACGGGGCGAGTAAGTCCAATAACGGAACCCTGCTTGATTCGGGTGGATTTTCAGCTGCCGCCCAGCTCATATGGCAATCATCCAGATGGCCTCTGTGAGCCCATGTGAAGAGAATTATTAGCGAAAAAGTGAATCATAAGACTTTGACTAGAATTGATGAGAACATTCATCAAAA